>NC_058406.1:81872553-82172553 GCF_002201575.2 Neomonachus schauinslandi | reverse complement strand
GGTACTTGGTGACATTATTTCATGTTGAGGGGAATCAGCACGAGCTCCTAAAGGCTTCCACCTGAACGTGGCATGCTCAGCCTCCCTTCATGATGCACTGGCCAAAGTATGTCACATGACCCTGCCCGACCTCAAGGGGCTGGGAGTGCAGCCCTGTCAGGTGCCTGGAAGGGAGAAAACTACAAATCACAAGTGATCTTGTAACTCCCTAACCCTGAAATAAATGCAAGTTATGTGTATAGAACTTATTTTTAAGTATGCATTTTCAGTTTAAATTAGTTCAAATGCATTCTGGAAAGTCTAAAATGCAATAGAAATATAGGTGTTATAATTAACCTATTTTAGGTAATATAATCATTAGAATGGAGAATTTGGTAATTATAATAAATGACTAGTTTTAAAGTGTCCCTTGATTTTTTTTCTTTGCATTCGTAAATAATTTATTGAGTATTTCCTATTTTCCTGGTCTAGGCATATAGAGATAAACTAGACACACAAGGAAATTAAAATCCAATAGAAAAGAGTCACTAGTAAATCAACGTTTTTGATAGATTGCATTAAATGTGATGGCAGAAACACTTGCAGGTTGCAAAGAGCATACTAAAGAGAGAAACTTCACAGAGTGAGGTCAGAATGACTTTGTGTACCTAGAGAGATTGCGGAGTGGTGACTTTGAGATAAGTTTTAAATCCTGAATAGAAAGTTTTATGGACAAGAATGGTCCGGACAAAGGAAATACCATCTCCCAAAGCACAGGAACATGAGAGTTTATATGATGGTGAGAAATTGTAAGGAGTTCTAAGTGGCTGGAGAATACATTTATGGGGGCAAGAGGTCCATGCAGCAAAATAGAAGGTGAGAGAGGTAGGCAGATATGTGTGTGCCATGTCAAAAATAAAAATGTCAACTTTATCCAAGAGATAATGGTGAAACACAGGAGTTTTTCTGCTTTAGAAAGAACATTCTGTTGGAGAGTGAAGAATGAATCTTCACTGTATAGTACAATACCTGGTACATAATTGGCATTCAGGAAAAATGTTGAATGAATGAGTGAGTAAATGGTGGCATGGAGGGTAAGGTAAGATCATCTCACTATAATATATTAAACAATTTCTCTAAAATTTGGAAATATCACACATTCAAGCTATTGGTAATATTTATGGCCGGTGTTTCTAAATGAAGAATGATTCAGAAATGGTACGTGAACAATGAATCATGGAACACTACATCAAAAACTAATGATGTAATGTATGGTGATTAACATAGTAAAATGAAAAAAAAGAACAAGAATTTGACAATTAAAAAAAATACAACTATGCATTCATGTATTCATCCACTGTTTGTTTTCTTTGATTCATTTACATAACAGATATATCTTCTATGCAAAGCACTGTATTAAGTGACATAAGAAGCAAAGATCCTATCATATAGATTTTTTTCCTGCAAGAACTCTCGAGTCCAAGAAAAGAAGTAAGACTCATATTCCAATAATTACTACAAGGTTGTCTCTGGAAACAGGGAGAAAAGAAAAACAGATTGGTGCTTATTTGAGGTCAGTGGTTACAAATGGTTTCTGGAATAGGTATTATTTAGGCTGGCTTCTTGACAGGTAGATTTATTTTAGATTTTCAGAGATAGTCAAAGTAGAAGTAAATAAGGTAGGCAGCTATACCTATTCCAAATGATTTGTTCAATTTTGTTTTTATTGTTATTTTTAACCTTTCAAAATTATGAGACAGGCTAATTTTTAACTAAGCAGCTGATTCAAGTGAAACAGTCAATCAGATAACCCTGAATTTATTTTGCATACAAATGAGCTCTCAAAGCATCAGCTATTCATATTTAGTTACCTCTTCTGACTTGTGGAACAAACATTGACAGTCTGTTTTTTAATCACCAATATTTCCAGAGAATTAAAATTTAGCAACATTCCAAACAGTTTTTAAATTTTATCCTTTAGAAAAGAAGCTGTAACAGAGTGATTAAGTGCATGTACGCATTTTGCAGAAAATAAGTTACACTTTATAACTTGAAAGTTGATACAATGCTTTCATTATATCATCATATTTCATTAATTTATGAACCACTTGAGTATTTATTATGTTCCAGAAAATGTGCCGTATGATTAATAATAATATTAGATTCATTAAGCCTTCTGATTTGCCAGGCAGCAAACAGTTTGCTTTGCACACCTTATCTTATTTAATCCTCAAATTGACAATATGAGGTAAGTATTATTATCACCATTTCACAAATGAGAATATTTAAATGTAGAGAACTTAGGTAACCTGCCCAATGTTACACAAAAAATATAAGGGGATTACGCTGAGTTAAATAAATTAAATCTGACAGAAAAAGACAAATACCATATGATTCCACCTATGTATGGAATCTAAAAACAAAACAAACAAATCATAAACAGACTCATAAATACAGAGAACAAACAGGTTCAGAGGGGACAGGGTTGTGGGGATGGGTGAAATAGGTAAAGACGATTGAGAAATACAAACTTCCAGTTATAAAATAAATTAAGACAGGGGGATGAAAAGTACACTATAGGGAATGCCGTCAATAATAATGTAGTAACTTTGTATGGCAACAGATGGTAAATACACTTACCATGGTGAGCCCTGCATAATGTATAGAGTTGTGAATCACTATGTTGTACACTTGAAACTAATATAACATTGTATATCAACTATATTTCTATTTTAAAAAGTGGAAATACAAGATTCAAACTCAGACCTGTCTTTGCCAAAATCAGTGTTCTTAATTGCCATACCTACTAAACAGAATATGGTAAGAAAAAATCTGATTCAACCTTAATGTCAACCCAGGATAACCAACATATAACAGGAACAACAATAACGTAATACAAGTGTGGAAATTGGAACTGGAAGTTCTAAGAGGCAAAGGCTGTCTTTTCCTTTTTGAAATCCCAATGCCTCATCTTGTTTGTTGGTGCATGGCAATTGCTTAGGAGACATTTATTGCATGAACAAATAAATGGATGACTACAAAGAGATACAAGAAGGAATTGGAGCAATAGGAGACATTTTCGTATAAGAAGAAATTGAGAGGTTAAATGTCCACCCCAATTCCAAACATCTATCTAATCAAAATGTCTGGACTTCAACCCACCATTTAATTCTAACTCTATTCTTTTCCATGGCACCACAGCTGCCTATCTTTGGTACTGTTTCAGGAAGATGGCACATAGATGCAGTGATGACACCTATAATTTACCAAGATGAACTCCTTGAACTCAGGTTTTGCCCTATCTCTCCTCTGAAGCCTCAGTGTGTTATTATTTGCACCGGGAGCCAGCATGTCGTGGTTGAAACTCTGAGTTCTTGGTCAGGCAAGACTGGGTTCAAATTTAGGTTCTGGCTTTTACTACTTACTGTGTGATGCCTGGCAAGTCACTTAACTTCACCAAACTTCAATGTTATCCTTTATAAAATGAACATAATAGTACCCAACCCACAGAACTGTGAGGATTGAATGTGGAAATCCATGAAAAGTGTTTAGCACAGCATCTAATGCATTTATCATATAGTCTGAAAGAACTGGGTGTATTAGTTTCCTAGAGCTGCTATCACAAAGCACCAAAAAACGAAAACAAAAACAAAACAAAACAAAAACTGGGCTGCTTAAAACAACTAAAATTTATTCTTTCATAGTTTTGGAAGCTACAAGTCACAAATCAGGGTGTTGGCAAGGCCGTGCCGTCTGATGGTTCTAAGGGAGACTCTTCCCTCGCCTCTTCTGAGGTTTATTGGCAATTTTTGGCATTTTTTGGCTTGTAGATTTATCACTCTAGCCACATGACCATCTTCTCCCTGAGTGTCTCCACATCATCTCTGCTCTGTGCATGTCTGCTTCTGTGTCCAAATTTTTCCTCTTTTTATAAGGGTACCAGTCATACTAAATCAGAGCCCACTGTAATGACTTTATCTTAAGCAGCTTACCTCTGAACATACCCTATTTCTAAATAAGGTTACATTTTGGGGTCCTGGGGGTTAGGACTTTACAACTTTTTGGAGGGGACATAATTCTATCTATCAATAAGACCAGTCATCTACTTTTAATATTGCTTCTTAAAGGAACCATGTGAGTTGAAATCCCCTGACCCAGAAGAGCGTAAAAAGCACTTCTCTGAGAACTGTCCCTTGTGCGTCCTACTTTTCCTCACCTAGCTTCTCAGCCATCTCCTGACAGCCTCGATTGAGAGTTGCCTCTTGGGTCTGGTTTAACTTTCACTCCTGGTCTAATTAGGGGAGCCACTTGCTGACCTAAAGCTTCCATCCCCAGTAGGCCCCGAGTTCTGTTTTTCCTACATCAATCATTACCTGTCTCTGTGATAGGATTGCCTCCCCTGGAGGCTGACCTTGTCCTCATTTTACCATCAGTAATCCTCTGTTGACACAGAGAATAGCAGTAACAGTTTCTTGAAAGCTCTTAGGAGCCAGGGGTGATACCAAACACTCCACAGGCATTGCATTATTTAATCCCCACATCAGCCCAACATGGTAGGTTGGCCAGTGTACAGATGAGGGAACTGAGGTTCAAAGAGGTTAAAGTGCATGAAACAGACGAGACACAGTGAGGCTTGAACTGAGTTGGTGGCTGAGGGAACAGAGGAGGGAGAGGTTGTCAGAGAGAGCAAGAATAATTCATGGTACTTGGACGTGATATAATGTGCTCATATATGAAAGAGGCTGAACAATGAAATAACTTCCAAGCTTCTGGTCCGGTGTTTGGATGGATGCAAAGTGATAGTTTTCACTGGAATAGGGGAGGAGAAGGAAAACCAGGTGTGGGGAAGGTGGGGGGTGTCATGGTTTTTTTTTTTTTCTCTAAGATTTTATTTATTTATTTGACAGAGAGAGACACAGCGAGAGAGGGAACACTAGCAGGGGGAGTGGGAGAGGGAGAGGCAGGCTTCCTGCTCCGCGGGAGCCCGATGCAGGGCTCGATCCCAGGACCCTGGGACCATGACCTGAGCTGATGGCAGATGCTTAACGACTGAGCCACCCAGGTGCCCCTGATCATGGCTTTAATTGCAAAAGTGTTGTGTGTGACACTGTAGATTATATAAGTGAAGATGAGGCAGTTAGATATATGAGCCCAGAGGTCATGTAGAGGGGATCCCCACAGTCTCTTCCAAACTGGTCTCCCTGCTTCTGCCTCTGCTCTCCCCCATCCTTCCCCAGTCTTTTTGCTACACAGTTACATTGAATCACTTCTCTCTTTCCTAACAATGGCTTCCCATCTCATGCAAAGCAAAACCCAAGGCTTGACAATGACCTACAAGGTGAGACATAATCTGGTGCCCTGTGGACCTCTCTCCCCCTCTTGCACTCTGCTTTAGCCAGACCAGCCTCTCTGCTGTTTTTCAAGCCAGGCAAGTTCTACATCGGGGCCTTTACATTTGCTATTTCTTCTACCTACAATGTTCTTCCCCCCAGAAGTATGTATGGCTGGTTCCCTCACTTCCTACAGATCTTTATTCAAAAGTCTTTTTCTCAGTGGGGCCTTCCTTGACCACTGTATCAACTCCTATACTAACATTTCAAACCCTCTTTCTCAGCTTTATTTTTTCTTCTTTATACTTATCACTATTTAATCTACACTAAAATTTACTTATGTACCTTGTTTATCTGCTCAAATGTAAACTCCATGGGGGCAGGGAGTCTGTCTGCTTTGCTCAATGCTCTATCCGCAGGGTCTAGATGATTGATTGGCACATAGTAGGCCAGTAATAAATGCTTATAAATAAATGATTGCATGGGAAAATCTGATCAAGATATAGATTTTATTCATTAGTTCAGCAATTATTTCTTGAATATCTGTATTATGTGTCAAACATTGTTCTATGTTCTGGAAAATAACAAAATAGATCATATGTCTGCCATCATGGAGCTTATTTCCTAATTAGAAAGAGCAAAAATAAACAGTTAATTAAATATACTAGATGCCAGATGGTGACAAGTGCTATGGGGAAAAATAAAGTGAGCTAAGGAAGATGGATTTCAGAATCATGAACATAAGATGTTGGATCATACATAGTTTGTGATATGAGGAAACATAAACATTAAAGGGATAAGTAAAGGAAGAAGGGAAGCCCATGAAGAAATCTAAGAGGGAAATGACAGAGAAATGAGAGGAAAGTCAGGACACTGTGGTATTTGGAAAGTCAAGGAAGCAGAGAACCTCAAGAAGGAAGGAATAATCGATAATGTCAAACATCTAATTTGCAGAAGTCAAGTACTATAAGGACAAAATGTATTTGTTAGAATTTGGCATTTAGGTGAATTTACAAAGCTTAATTTCAGTGGAGCAATGAAATAAGTAGCCAGATTACCATGAGCTTAAGAGAGAAAAGGATATGAGAATATCAGTAGAAGTTGGTGTGACCCACTTTTTTCAAGACGCTCTGCTTGAAATTTAAAAAAGAAAGGAAAGAAATAAGAATTGAGAAATTTGCTAGAGGCACCCATGAAAACTGCATTAGAACTATTTTGTGTACAATCAGGAACCTGAAGACTTTCTCTGTCTCTCTGTCTCTGTCTCTGTCTCTCTCACTCACACACACACTCTTCACATACATACACCCCCCCCCCCCACAATATTCCCATTCGTTAATAATCAGCTTTATCCACTGAAAAAGCCTATAAACAATGACCAATCTGGTGGCAATAAAGAAACCTTTATTGATCATATTTTGGTCTCTAAATATCATTTCCTCCTAAAAGGAGCCAAAGTACCTTAGAAAAATAGCTAGTTCTAGGTCTGGGGCAAAACGTGTATGAAACGATCCTGGAACATTTTATCATACCAGAAGTGAGGAAACAAACCATGATAAATAGAGTCACATCAAAAGGATCTGTGAAACTAATGTGAAGACAATCCTGTTGGCCAAAAATAATGTAACTGGAGTATAAATAAGAATAACAACCTAATGGATTGAAGTATCAAATACCTTTAAATCCTTAAATTTACAATTATCTAATCCAATCGAATCGAATCAAATCGAATCTAATGTATATTATATTATTATTGTATTATATGTAATTATAATATAATAATATATAATAGTACATATATAATCTTGGTAACATGTTGTTGCAATATATTAAAATAGTATTGTAGGGTGCCTGGGTGGCTCAGTTGGTTAAGTGTCTGACTCTTGATTTCAGCTCAGGTCATGATCTCGGGGTCATGAGATCCAGCCCCATGCTGGACTCTGCTGTAAACATGGTGCCTGCTTAAGATTCTCTTTCTCTCTCCCTCTGCCTCTCCTGCCCACTCCCACTCACAGTCTTTCTCTCTCTAGAATAAAAAAATAAAAATAAATAAAATAGTATTGTATTAATAATATGGCTAATATATATTAATATTATGTAGGTAATATATATTAAACTCTCACTGTTCACCTTTGAAATATGCTAAGAAGCCAATTCATGTTTTTAAACTGGTAAATCAAGGGAACTAATCAAAAATTTATCCTGCTTTTCCTACATAAATTGTACTATTGAATAATCAAATAGTTGATTAGGTGATGTTTCTCTTTATAGAGGTATTAGAGCTAAGGAATAAAGATGAAATGAGAAAATTAATATTTTTCAATCCCTAAAAGGATGAACCAATCTAGGTAATAATCATCAATGGTTGATAATAGCACTAACAGAGAAAAACAAAACAAAGCAGATGTCATGTACTTCCTAGTGGAAGTACACACTAAAACCTATGAAATATTCTTGCCAGAAAAACCAAAACTAGATCTACCTTCTACACAGAAATAAAGGGATGAGAACATCTTAATTGACCCTACAGAGATGTAAATATCAAAATCTAGACTATAGGGACTCTATGGGGTTAAGTGAATGATTTCTTTAATAAATTCAAAAGAAAAAACTAATGGAAAGGAAACTTATAAATTAATATAGAAATAAGAGACATAACAACCAATTGCAAACTTTAAATCTTATTTTCATTTTTATTTGAATAAACTATAAAAAATTAAAATGACAACAGGATAAATCTGAATACTGAGTGGACAGATATTGGATGATACTAAGCAGTTATTAAGTGTGATTATTCTAATTTTGGTTTGTTTTTTTAAAAAGCACTTATCATTATATGGAGATATATACTGAATTATTTATGGGTAAAATAACATGTTGGGAATTTGCTTCCAAATAATCTAGAGGAATAGAGAATTAGAGTAAAGATAAAACAAGATCAAGGAGATAATTATTGAAGGTGAGCAATAAGGACAGAAGGTTTTATTATACTATTCTCTTTAATGGTATACACTTATAAAAATTTCCATAAAAATTTTTTAACCTGAGTGGTAGTGGGTCCACAGATTTTTTTAAAATATCATTTTTGTACTTTCCTGAATGTTTGAAATGATTCATAATGCAGAAAAAAACAAAATTTGGGCTTTTACAATATCCTGAAAGTAGCCAGCACCCCTCTAGAGCACAATTTACTTATGGTTTTATGTTAAGAAGTTCATTTTCAAATGATACTAACTTGCTGATTCAAGGGAAGTCATTGAATTATCTTATTTATTCCTTTTGGTCCCCCACTTTCCTATGTTTTAAATGGGAACAAGTGAAAATTGTTAATTAATGAACTTTATTTTTCTGTGTTTCAAGTTCCTTGAAGAAAAATCATTATTAAAACGGAATAGTTTTATACGTGACCAATCCTGATACCTACTACATTGCTTTGGCCTTTTGTTTTTAATATAAAATTCTTTTACTGTACATTTTGAAATGTTTTCATCTTTCTCACACAAAGAGAGAGTAGTATAACACATTACCGATTTTCACTGACAAGTGCTAGACCATGTGAAAACCCTTGTGGGATTAATTTTCTGTTTTTCCTTTTTCCCATGCTATGCTGATTGGACATGTCCCATGACTTAGCTCAGCCCCCGAAACATGGCACCAGATCAATCAGTGGGTTTGGCACAACTTTAGTTACTCTGGTATAGGATTCATTAAAAAGGAGTCATATTCATAAGATAGTTTAACTGCTAAAAGAGAAAAAATAAATGTGTTTTGTGTCCTTGCTGTTTTGTTTTGTTTTGTTTTTCCCAAAGGGAAAGGGAAGAAAGGGTGTTGGGGGAATAGAAAGCGTCAAGGGAGTGGAAGCCATGTTTCCTGGAACCTTAAGGTCTGCCTCTCAACTTCAAGATTAAGCTTTGTTCTCATAAGAGTTTGGCTTTCCAAATTGGGATGCCAAGGTCCTTCACATACATATATATCCTTCTAAAACTCTGCTTTTCAATTGCGTTGTATGTTCTAATTTAGAACACTTCTCACTCACTCAATAATCCAAGAGAGACTTTGATACTAGAGCTGAATTGAGGAGGAAATGGTGCTTGTTTTCAGATAAACTGAGAGTTACCAGCCTTCTTGAGAACATTATATTTTGATTGATCTACTTTCTCACTGGCTCTTTTCTCTCAACTTCTTCTTGATAGAGGATCTCATCAGGACCTCACGAGGTTCTCATCCTTGTTTTTTTAATGGGTTGCTGTAGCTACCCTCACCCTCCCATCTCAGTGAAGGAAGATGGCTCCACAAAGGCTGACCCTATTGCCCACCTCACCTTCTCACTTCCTTGTCTCTTTCAAAATCTACCCCCATGAGTAGGTTCTCCCTGCTCTGGCCTCTTCATTCATTCATACCTCTATAGGTTCTACTCATCAAATGTGTGCACTGATCTTCCCTTTACTTGAAAGCAAAACAGAACTGGAGGGTATTTTGCTGAGCGAAATAAGTCAATCAGAGAAAGACAAGTATCATATGATCTCACTGATATGAGGAATTCTTAATCTCAGGAAACAAACTGAGGGTTGCTGGAGTGGTGGGGGGTCGGAGGGGTGGGGTGGCTGGGTGATAGACATTGGGGAGGGTATCTGCTATGGTGAGTGCTGTGAATTGTGTAAGACTGTTGAATCACAGACCTGTACCTCTGAAACAAATAATACATTATATGTTAAAAAAAAAAAAAAGAAGAAGATAGTAGGAAGGGAAGAATGAAGGGGGGAAAATTGGAGGGGGAGATGAACCATGAAAGACTATGGACTCTGAGAAACAAACAGGGTTCTGGAGGCGAGGGGGGTGGGAGGATGGGTTAGCCTGGTGATGGGTATTAAAGAGGGCACGTATTGAATGGAGCACTGGGTGTTATATGCAAACAATGAATCATGGAACACTACATCAAAAAGTAATAATGTAATGTATGGTGATTAACATAACATAATAAAAAAAAAACAGAACAAAACAGGCTTTACCTTGCGACCTCCTCTAGCTGCTATTCTATTACCCCTCACATTATTGATTTTCAAACTACTACAACAAATAATCTGGACCTGCTGCCTCAGTTTCCCTACTATCTTCTGAAATCTGGCTTCCTCTTTGACCATTCAATGTAGAACAAAATTGTACAGGTGACCGGGTACCTAATCACCACACGCAGTGGCTCAGACATTGCCCTATTTCCCTTTGTCTGCTTGGCAGATTTAATCTGTTCTCCTCTTGCATGTCCTTTGTGAACTTTCCCTCCTTGGTCTCCTTGACACTGGGAAATCCTTGATATCTTCAAACATTTTCAGTGATGACTTCTCTATTTCACTGGCTGCTCTATTATTCTTCACTCTTCCAATTTCTTTCTAAACATTTCTAGAATATCGGGGGCTAATATATAAATATATAATATATAAATCACTTGATCCTACTTCATAATACTGAACCAGTTGGTTCAATAAAAACAAGACTAAGAGATCAGCAAATGGATATTAACTATTTCTATAGATCCATGGCCAAAAAAGAATGCTAATATTCTCTGCCTCTCCACTTATACCAAACTCAGAGATTGAAAGAACCTATTTAAGGAGACAAATTAGACTCAAAGAGCAGACTTACCCAGAATTGCTGTTTCCCAAAAAAAGGAGGGAGCCGAGTCTCCAGATCTTTTAGCTTTTAAATAGATAAGATTTACCCAGTGGAAAAACGTGAACCAGTGAATGTCACCATCAGTTGAAGTCAGATAAATCACTACTTCTGCTTGGGGAGAAATGAGTAAGATACATCACGAGTGTTACTCTAAGCACAGGAAGCTATATATACACAGTGTGGGATATTCTTCATTCCTAATCATCATCTTTATGTAGATAATTCCCAAATCTGTGTCTCTGTGTCAGATGTATTTCTAACCTTTACAATGTTAAATCTACCTGCTCCCCTCCACCTCCTGTTCCCCTCTGTTATGGTCAATGGCACTACCATTCCCAGTCATCCAAACAAAATGACTGGCATTTTGATTGGCATCACCTTTGGCATCACCTTTGATTCATCACTCGCCTTTGTTTCTATGGGTTCTTCTTTTTTTTATTATTATTATGTTATGTTAATCACCATACATTACATCATTAGTTTTTGATGTAGTAGTGTTCCATGATTCACTATTTGCGTATGACACCCAGTGCTCCATGCAGTACATGCCCTCTTTAATACCCATCACCAGGCTAACCCATCCCCCCGCCCCCTCCTCTCTAGAACCTTCAGTTTGTTTTTCAGAGTCCATAGTCTCTCATGGTTCATCTCCCCCTCCGATTTCTCTATGGGTTCTTCTTTTAAAATGACTATCCTACTCATCCTTTTTCTTCAATTTGTACCTTTACCACCCTATTCTACCCCTTATTTATCATGTATGCCTTCAACAGCTGCTTATTAAGTACATACCAGGTGCCACGACATTTTTTAGGCAGTGGAGATATAAAAGAAAGATAAAACATTGATTCAGCCCTTGTGCTGAGAAGAGTGGACAAAGGGCTATCAAACGATAATTTAAGCAAATGTATAACCTCAACATTACAGACAATTGCAATACCTGAAAGGGACGGTGTTATGTGAGCCTGTAATAGGAGGATACAGGAGATGAGAAATAGCATCTCTAGGAAATGACACTCACATTGAAATATGAAGGATAAGCAGGAGTTAATTAGACAAAAAAGACGGAGAGGAACATTCCAGGCAGCATTCTATATGCGCAAATGCCTTATGATTGGAGGTAGTAGGGTGAGTAAAGGTTGCAAGAAACTGTGCAGATTTAGGGGTAATGTGGTACAGAATAGGGGAGCTGGAAAGGTAGTTAAGGGGTTGTGCCATGTAGGGCCTTATACATCATGTTAAGGAGTATTTGTTTTGCGATCAAAGAAAGTCACCGAAGTGTTTAAACAACAGGGATTAGCATTTTTTGAAAAGATCACTCTTGCATTTTGGATCATTATCTTTGCTTCTTAATTGTTCATTTGTGTGTCTCCCATTCCTCCACCTTGTGAATTATTATACAAACCAATGTCCAAATAATCCTATGTGCTGTTTGAACCTTACCTGCTTCTTAATCAAATGGTGTGGATCATGCATGCCCCATTATTTTAAGATAAAGCTCGGACTATTAGATCTGTTTGTTTGCTAACGCTTGCTACCATCTGGATTCAGTCTCCCTGTCCAAAATAATTTCCCACTTCTCCCATTACTGACCCTTTCCTCTAGCTGAGCCAATCTTCCAAAACACAGCAGCCTCATTCCTGCCCTCCATTTTTTTTTGTGAAAGAAAATTTTTTTGAGACTTTGAAACTCCTGCCAAAATTTTTCTTTTTACTAAAATCCAAACATATTCAAGATACCCATGAAATTCCACCTCCTCTGTAAAATGATTGCTAACTACTTTGGACCACAGTGTGAGTTCACTCGTGCTAAACTCTGACAGTATTTGTGTAATTGTGACAGAACTAAACAAGAATGGGCATTGCATAGGCAATTTCCTTCATGGGACACTAATCCTTTTTCATTGTAGGCATCATCATCTTGGCTTGAGGTGTCAATTTAGACCTCGATTATAGCCTTCCCAGCGATATTTTTTGTTTTGTTTTTCCATTATAAAGTGATTTTTTTCTAGAGAAAGAGTTAGGGTTAGAGGAAAAGTGGGGCATAAAGAAGAGTCTCAGTCTAATTCTAACAAAATACTTCCAATGTTCTTAAAAATTATTTGGTAAAATTTTTCTTTGTTGCATGATATACTTACTATGGACTTGCAATTTCTTAATTTACTCAAAAGTGCCCTGTTGCTGGAGATTTAAATATTTCCATTTCATCATGTTTTAAATAATGTGGTTAAATCACTTCTATTCTTATGTTCCACTTATTTTCCTAGGATAGATTTAAAAATATGTAATTACTAGGTCAAGGAGCCATTTTTTGGTTACATATAAGCTAAAAGGCTTCCAATGAGGCTGTACTCTAAGTAGTGTATGAGAATGTTCACAAAACATTCTTACTAGCATGGATTTTTATCACTGCCTGTATTATTTGTAATTCAATGTTTTTTTTTTTTTAAAAAAAAACCAATATGGTGTTGTTTTGATTTGAATAGCTGTCACTAATGACATTTACCATTTGCCTTTTTGTTATCTGAGGGAGTATTAGAGAAATTACGGCAAAAATGGTGCAACTGAACCCCAATAGCTGGAGGCCTTTTTTTTTTTTTTTTAAGATTTTATTCATCTATTTGACACACACACACAGAGAGCTCAAGTGCACAAGCAGGGGGGAGCGACAGGCAGAGGGAGAAGGAGAAGCAGGCTCTCTACTGAGCAGAGAGCCCAACGCAGGGCTTGAACCCAGGACCCTGGGATCATGACCTGAGCTGAATGCAGACGCTTAACTGACTGAGCCACCCAGACACCCCAGAAAGGCTTTTTGATCTGAGGCTAGATTCTTCCATTTTTTCTACACATAGACATGCAGTGCCTGCCAGTATTAAGCACTACACCCTTTGTCAGATCGGCCATAAAGCAGTGGTTCCCAGATTTTGCTATGCATTGGAATTACCTAAGGATTATTTAAAACAAACGACTACTGTCTGGCTGCCATCCCCAGACATTCTGATTTAATTGGTATGAGGCGTGACATGGGCAGCAAGAGTTTTAAAAGCCTTCTAGGGATTCCAGTGTGTTGCAAAGTTTGGAAACTATGTCAGAGTAAAGAAGGATGGAGTCACAGAATACGGTCAGGGATGCAAGTGCTGTGAAGTGTATAAAAAAGACACACACACACACACACACACACAACCACATGTTTTGAGTCTGGCAGACTTCCTCTGCACTAGGTTACCTCAGATAGTGGTTTTGAACAGTCCTGCTTGAATGACCCCAAAGGGATAAGACTAAACATTGGGCAGAATGAGGCACTGATGATAAAACAAACAGCTATTTACTACCTCAGTCTGAATTTTCATCTTCATTAGAGAAACCTGAGAGCCACAAATGCATCAAAGGTGACATCCTCACTACCCCTTGTGAACCAGTTGGGTAGAAAGGAGCTCTGCCCAGGAAAGTCATTGTTAAAACAGAACTCAAGCTTTCACCTAGTATGCCTATAAAAGACATTAGTGTGCTGTTGTAAATACATTTAATATTTTGATATATATGAATTATGTCATTTAAACATAGTGTATACTTCCTTATTTCCCCTCTGAATTGCTCATTAGAGAATATCTCTCTCCTAGAAAATATATGTAAAGTGTGTGCCACAGTTTTTATCCATCTCGTTTTGATTTAGTTATCAGAACATACAACATCTGCTAAAGCTGAAGCCCATAGTCTTAGAAATTTTTCTTTCATTGCGCTTTCAGTCTGCACATCATTAGTACAATTCAGATGGAAATTCCGTAGAGATGCAATATTGCTAACAGATTGTACTTCCCTGGAAAATCTGACCCCCCAAATTTGATTTATTTAACATATTTGCATTTTAATGGATTTTTCTGAAAGGGTAATCTCATCAGGATGGGCTGCTGTGGTTTTACTGAGTAATTCACAATTTTCAGCTCATTTATATGTGTTTATTAATGTGCAGTATGAATATTTGCACAAAGTGCAGGCACATATGGATTATGTCTACCTGAAATGCATGTTTAAAAATTTGGAAGACTGAGCATTTGGTATTTTGGTTACCTTATAGATTAATCCTCTAGTTTAATATATTCCATTGAGTCAGTCTCCCAGCCTCAAAGTTAATAATAACTAGTGCTTCTGTGGTACCCTACAATTTATAGTACTCTTTTCACATACATTAACTCATTTAATAATATGCCCGAATCTTGGGAAAGCACGGTAACCTTTTGAAGCTACAGAAACACTGCTTAAAGGCCAGTTCTCCCCTCCACAGCCTCCCTAACCTTCAAGGATGCAAGTCCCTAAGCCAATCCTGACCAAGTTGTTAATTTTTGGTATAGCAAGTAGGTGTGGTCAGTGGATGTGGCCTGAGGATGACCTGCTACCTGATGTGACCACATTAAATTCTGGCACTCTCTCCCTTCCACCAGCCCCAGCCTCCTCCCAGATTCCATTTCCTAGGCTTAATTGGCACAGCTGTGCTTTTTCCAATATCTCTTTCATAGTTCTCTAGCTGTCCACGAGAATCAGTATGCTTTCCTCTCATCACTAAGACAGGGTGCCTATTTCTACCACCAGCTATTGTGGGAAGGGGTTCTGGCAGCAGGTTTTATCTACATTCTTCCTCACTATTGGATGGGATGTTCCTCTTGATACACTGAATTCTTATCTAAAATGTTCACATTATTCTGTAGTATACAAAATATATATACCAACTCCAAGAGGCTTGCAGGTACATATTGGTCTCCATTATTCTTAAGCATCATATTTTATCATCTTTCAAATACAGGTTTGTCAGAATTTATACTTTTCTGTATGGGGTTACAGACTCTCACAAAACATGTGTAAGAACAAAACTATAAAAATATCAGAAGTCCTATTAGTATAGTGACTTTTTTCCTACAATTTTCCCACCCTTCAAATATTTCTTTTTTTATTTTTTATTGATGTCTTAGTGTAGAGTTCTCTGAATTACAGTGCATGTATAGTTCAGGTAATTGCCACAACTGGGATGCAGAACAGTTCCATCATCCCCAAAGAATTCCTTTGTGCTCTTGCTTAGAAGTCATACCACATACCCATGCCCAGTCCCTGGCAACCACTGATCTGTTCTCCACCCTGTAGGTGTGTCTTTTCAAGAATGACATATAAATGGAATTGTGTAGTATGTAACCTTTTGAGACTGGCTACTATCACTCAGAGTAATGCCTTTGAGATTCATCCAACTTATGGAGTTTTATTCCTTTTTATTGTTGAGTAGTATTCTCTAACATGGATATACCACCACTTGTTTATCTATTCAAATATATGTTTTAATATATTTGTATTAAATATAAATGGTATTTGTAGAATTGGTATAACCCTATTAAAAATTGTCCATATGAGGGGCTCCTGGGTGACTCAGTAGGTTAAGTGTCTGCCTTTGGCTCAGGTCATGATCCTGGGGTCCTGGGATCGAGCTCCACATCAGGTTCCCGGCTCAGACAGGAACCTGCTTCTCCTTCTCCCCACTCATGCTCTCTCTCACTATCTCTGTCGCTATCCCTGTCTCTCTCTTTCTCTCAACAAATAAAACCTTAAAAAAAATAAAAAGGAATAAAAAAATAAATAATAAAAATTGTCCATACGATACAATAGGAATTTTTTGGGAACCAAGCAGATCTAGATTCAAATATCAGTTCTGCTGCTTACTAATCGTGGGCAAGTGAGAAAGTCTCTCTGAGATTCAGATTTGGCAGGGCGGGGGGTGAATGGTACTTATTTCATAAGGTTCTAGAAGTAATTAAATAAGATGAAAGCATGAAAAGTGTTTAGCACATAGTAAATAATCAATCATGTCTGTTTTCCCTCCCACCTTCCACCCAGTTAAGGTAGCACAGTATATATTTTTAGAAATTTTTATTCTCCTGATTTTCAGGTGTAGAAACTCATAATATTGACATTCTTACAATCTGTTTTGTGAGCAGATGGGAGACAATCCATTGTACTATGCCTGGGTCAGACCTCTGCAGAGTGTAAATTCTTAATATGTTTCTAAGTAAGTGCAAAACACTAGTTTGCATATTTTTCTAGTACAAGGTTATCTTATGGGGTGAGTGTCTAGAGGCCAGGCATTTGGGAAACTTATTTTGAGCAGCACTAGCAGAACAGGGGTCCATGTAATCTGATGGTGATATATGGTAGATACAGATTTCCTCTGGTCCTCATCATGCAGTCATAGCCAGCTGGAAAGAAGGAGGCAATCCTTAAGCACAAAGAATGCTTGGGTGATTCAGACAGCACTGCTAAGCCTTCTGATGAAAATGATTCCCAAGCATCCTTATCTCACTTGATACTGGACTCCATTACTTGTCAGTAATTGATTTGTTGCAATTCCTGGAGCGTAGCATTCAGCTTCCTTATCTGTATGAGCAAGAAGAAGCAATTAAATTTCTGACCCAAAGATAAAAATATGTGTGTGCTTAGACCAAACTCCCCATATTTTATTCATTTCATACTTCTGGCTGCACAGCTGAATAAGACTGTCCTTCAGTTTCAGTACAGTTGTACTGGCCAAGTAAATCGTTAAAGTTATGTGCCATTGATTCCATTTTAACTCATGCTTTCTGACTTTTACAATGAGGTAATAAAAATACACTTGGTCTCAAACTTAACTTTAAAGAGTTCAACTGGAAATCTATAAGATTCAGAGGCATAGATATCATTAAAAATGAGTAAATATAACTTATTATTTCCTAATGTTATAGTTTATAAGATAATCATCTGGATAGTTCAGCAATCAAGTATATTTGTATTGACCTTGTATAGGTTAATCCACTTGAAGTTGCTAATAATCCAACTATTTTATACCTGTAAATGGCAAATTCATATTGTTCAACCTAATAAAACATTCTAATTTGGAGGCAGGACCTTAAGGGAGGTAGCTAAGTTATGAATGAGCTCATAAGGGTGGGGGCCAAATCTGTTGGATTGTTTTTCTCATAAGGAGACGAACAGACACCAGAGTTCTCTCTCTCCGTGCAAACCCAGAGGAAAGATCATGTAAGACCACAGTGAGAAAGCACTGTCTACAAACCAGAAAGGGAAGTCTCATCAAAAACCAACCCTGATGGCACCTTGATTGCAGACTTCTAGCCTCCAGAACTGTAAAAATACAAATTTCTGTTGCTTAAGCTATCCAGTCTACAGTATTCTGCTATGGCAGCCCAAGCACACTGATCTTGGTGCTAATCCCCAATCTCCCCTGGATCTTCCACTTCTGGCTCAGTAACTAAACTGGATTATCAAATGTTAAAGGGAAGTATGGGCATATATTCCTCAAGCCTACGGTCTCATTTCCAGGTCCACTAAACGCCAAAGTGAAAACTTGGTGTCACCCCAGAGCAGCTTTCATTTTATGTGGCTGTAGACTTAAAAATAGGCATCTTGATGAGTAAAAACCTGATTTATTCAAATTGGACTCCACACACACTGAAAGCCTCAATTAAGTGGAGTAGTTTTGGTGGTAGTATCCACACACGGCCTTCTGGAAGATAGGCGAGCTAAGACTGATGCTGTCATACCTCATCAGCAAACTGGGGTAGTTGTGAGGATCAGAGGTATATGAGTAAAACACCTCCCCTTGTTTCTAGCATAGAGTAGTCACTCAATAAACAGTTTTGGGGTTTCAATAAAACGAAAACATACTTCAAGAAAAGCCAGCACTGGGCATGGAGTGTCCCCAAGCAGGCAGGGAGATTAGTTCATAGCCAAGGCTGAGGATAGCTCCTGGCCCTTCCCAACCAGACAGCCTGTTGGGGAAATTGAGAGCAGATGGAAGTGGCTCCTCCCTCTCCCAGGCAAGGGAACTAGGACAGAGCTCCGCCTGTGGAGACACTGTGGAGAGTGTCTTTTGTCCCCACCTGAGCAGTAGGGCTGGAGACAACTTCTGGAAACTGTGTGGCCCAGCAGCACTCAAGCCAAGAGGCAGACAGGCAAGAGCTGAGAGTCTACAAAGCAAAGCCAGTGGTCTGTTCAATCAGGGAATGTGGGGTGCCAGTCAGCTTGAGTTAAGACAACAAAGAACTTTACTGGCTTTACACCTGCCTCTCCTGCTACACCTGGGCAGGGAATCTAATTCGTAGCCCCACTCATTGCTGAATACAGCAGTCAGCCCATCCAACCAGTGACCCTAACCTAGAGCACACAGGAAGCTGCATAGCCTAGTCCACAGGCCACTGTATACAGTACCACTTGAACAGAGAGCACAGCCCTTGGCTTCCCCATTACACAGAGCAAAACCTCATCTGACCATGGAATTCAGTGCACACTCCGACTCATGTTTCCAGATAATGAGCTTTACAGATCTTGGGTCCTGTAATGCCAACCTGCCAGTTCAGGGAAGCTAATTCATAGCCTCATCTACTACTGAAAATAGTACCTGGTGCCAGCCATCTAATAAGCCTGAACAGAGAATCCAGGAAAAAGTGGAGTCCATCCTAAACTTCTCTTAGCTAGAGAGCCAAGTCAGCAGTCTTATCTAACTATTCTCAGCCCCCTCCCCTCAACCCCCCCCCTCAGACCCAAACTTTTGCCTCACCCAAAAGTATTCTCAACCCCCTCCCCCCAATCCCCATCCTCAGACTCAGACTTTTGCCTCACCCAAAAATAGACCATAATATCAGGCTCCACCTGCCCAAAGACATTGCCAGGAGACACCCAGAAACCCAAACTGAGCTGACTGGTGAAGAACTGTCTCTGTTAAAGCAAACCTGTAAAGTCTGGAAGAGGAGCCCAATTACTCAAATGTGCAGATACCAACATAAGGAATCAAGGATCACAAAAGATCAGATAAATAGGACAACACCAAAAGAAATTAATAAAGCTCCAGTAACTGACCCAAGAAATGGAGATATGTAAGGTGTCAAAGAATTCAGAAGAATTCTTTAAGAAAGTTTAGTGAAAGATAAGAAAACACAGACAACTAAACAAAATTAGGAAAATGATGCATGAACAAAATGAGAGGTTTGATAGAGGAAGAGCAACCTCCAAAAAAAAAAAAAAAGTCAAACAGAAATCCTAGAGTTGAAAAATAAACAACTGCATTGAAAAATTCAGTAGAATTTCAAAAGTAGACTCAACCATGCAGAAGAAAGAATTATATTCTGGAGAATAGGATATTGAAAATTACCCAGAAGAGCAAAAAGAGATAAAAAGAATGAAGAAATCTTATGGGAATTATAGGATACAATGAAAAGAAACAACATTCACATCATGAGAATTCCAGAATAAAAGAAAAAGAAAGGGTCAGAAAGTATATTTAAAGCAATAATGGCTGAAAACTTAACAAACCTGGGGATATTTCTGATCCACAAGGCCCAAAGAATGCCAAAAAGTTGAACCTGAGTAGGGATATATTGAGACACATTATAACTAGTGAACAATCAAAGAAAGGTATATATATTATAAAGGTATAGTCATCAGAACAGTATTGTACTGGCATAAAAACAGACAACTAGACCAATGAAGAAAAGATAGTATCTTCAATAAATGGTACTGGGAAATTGAATATTCACATGTAAAAGAATGAAACTGAAGCCATATCTTACCCATCACAAAAATGAACTCAAAATGGATTAAAGGCTTAAATCTAAGACCTGAAACCATGAAACTCCTAGAAGAAAAAATAGGAATAAACCTCCTTGATATGTACCTAGGTGATGATTTTTTGAACATGCTACTTAAAGCATAAACAACAAAATCAAAAATAAACTACATCAAACTAAAAAATTTCTGCACAGCGAAAGAAACCATCAACAAAGTGAAAAGACAACCAATGGAATGGGAAAAAAAATTTGTAAACCATACATCTAATAAGGGGTTAATTTTCAAAATATATAAAGAATTCATACAACTCAGTGGCAAAAAACCAAATAACCCAATTAAAAATGGGCAAAGGACCTGAATGGACATTCCTCCAAAGAGATATACAAAAGGCTAACAGGTACATGAAAAAATGTTCAACATCACAAGTCATTAGGGAAATGCAGATTAAAACCACAATGAGATATCACCTCATGCTTATTAGAATGGCCACCATCAAAAAGATAAGAGATAAAAGATGCTGGTATGGATATAGAGAAAACAGAATCCTTGTGCACTATTGGTGGGATTAGCCACTGTGGAAAATAGTAAGGAAGATCTTCAAAAATTTAAAACTAGAACCACCATATGATCCAGCAATTCCACTTCTGAGAATATATCCAAAGGAAATGAAAAACCTACCTTGAAAAGATATCTGCACCCCCATGTTCATAGCAGCATTATTTACAATAGCCAAGACATGGAGACAATTTAAATGTCCATTGATGAATGAATGGATAACATTTTGTGGTATATATATAGAGACACAACAGAATATTATTCAAACATAAAAAAAAAAAAGAAATCCTACCATTTGCAACAACATGGCTGGATCTTGAAGACATTATGCTAAACAAAGTAAATCAGAGAAAGACCGCATGACCTCGCTTACATGTGGAATCTAAAAGCAAGCAAACAAAGACAACAAAAAAACCAACTCATGGGGAAGAGATCAGACCTATGCTTACCAGGGGTGTAAGGTGTGGGGAGGAGGAATTGGAGGAAGGTGATCAAAAGGCACAAACTCCCAGGTAGAAGATAAATAATTCCTGATGATGTAATGTACAACAGCTAACGCTGATGTATGATACATAGGAAAGTTAAGAGAGTAAATCCTAAAAGTTCTCATCACAAGGAGAAATTTTTTCTTTTTTTTCTTTCTTTTCTCTTTATTGTATATGAGAAGACAGATGTTAGCTCAATCTATTGTGGTGTCATTTCACAATACATGTAAATCAAAGCATAATGCTGTATGCCTTAAACTAATACAGTGATGTACTTCAACTACTTCTCAGTAAAACTGGGAAAAAAAAAAAAGAGTTCCTCCAAAAAACGTGAAGGGCTTCTATTAATAAAAGCAGTAGTTCCCCAAGATACCCTATTTTATGAGATTTTTATGAAGTTAATTAAGATTTTACTATTCATGTTCTTCTATTTTTATTAGAGATCCATATGAGCCAGAAGAATATTACAGCAAGTCATCAGTGAGTGGAAAACAAACTAAAATATTTTATTCTTACCCATTACATTAAATTGAAGACATTGTTATATTTGAAGCGTTGCTTACAATAATAAAATTGATATAATAAAATATGATTAATCAATACATGATTTAATAACAAAAAGTGATAATCAGAAGAGTTAACATAACAATACAAGCACAGTGATATGTTTCTCTTCCAAAAACTTCCCCCATCTTTCTTTCAAAGTGTTACAACATATAAATACTTGTATTTTAGAGGTAACGCTTTCTGCTACTTACTCTCTTTCAGTGCAGTAAT
Source organism: Neomonachus schauinslandi (assembly GCF_002201575.2). Lineage (NCBI taxonomy): Eukaryota > Metazoa > Chordata > Mammalia > Carnivora > Phocidae > Neomonachus > Neomonachus schauinslandi. The sequence continues at coordinate 82,150,167 of NC_058406.1, read as the reverse complement.
TAAGACATTATTTTCTTTCCTTGACCAAAAAATTATTTTCCTTGCTTATTGTTGTAAGCCCATAGGGTGAAAAGTTCAGTAATTTAATAATCCATTCAAGTATGATGAAATTTACAGCAGAAATTGATTAAGCCAGAAGCCTTTGTGCCCTCACTAAAATAACATTCTAAAAATTACCTGATTCTAAACTAATAGTTGATTATGGTCCATATATGAACATAAGGAACCATTTTGAGTGTCTAGTTTCGTTATGTCTTTGTTTCAATCATTATCCAGTACACTGAAGGACAACCAAACAAATGCTAATTACCATTCACAATCTGTATCGTTGACAAAGGACCTGCAGCTGTCATCGGCATAGTTTGCCCCACATTTTCCAAAACACCTCTAAAGAAGCTCCGTTTCTCATTGTTAGCAAGATGTGTGATTTGTTTAGGACAGTCCTCATTTATCATAGCACGAGTAATGACTTTCAGGTGTCTTCAAGTAACATGAAGTTACATAGACAATTGAGCAAGATTTTATGCAGGCACATTTCCAAATGGATCAATGAAAGTTTTGCTGATCCAGCAGTCTCAGGATTAATTATACCAGAAGAGTAATAATAACGGTGATGATCATTATTGTCATGAATGGCCTAGGCTCTGTGTTGCATCTTGGTGAAGTAGGCAGCCTTATCCTCATTTTAGGGTACTATAGAAACTAAGAAATTAAAATGACTTCACCAAGTTCCCATTATTATGAATCTACAGAACAAAAATATCTGTTGAGTCCTCAGTCCTTGGGCTTAACCACCCACTTCACTGACACGTTCCTATGTCCTTATCTTTAATAATTGTTTAAAGTTATTCTCAGGGAATTCGAATATTTTGAAACTTCCCCTCATGTAATGGATCCACCGACTTACACTTTACCAAGCATTGTGGGGTTTTTTAATGATGTAAATATATGGTAAATAATCTAATATTCACAGATGTGGAAACAGACCAGACAGCAAATAATCTGAGTTTTTTTGAGTTGGAACCCAGTGCTGGGAAGAAAATTCAGCACCCACTTAGATTAGGCATTTTCTCCTCCTAATTACGATATATTTCCTAATGCAGAGTTGCCCAATGCTTTGATATTTCCAAAGCATTTAATAAATATAAGCCTTTCGATGTCTTTGTAAAGATTCACTAACTCAATTTTACAGATGAGCAAACTGAGATTTAGAGAGGCTGATTGCCATGGCCACACAATATGATCAGCATGTTTCAATTAACTTTTGCTAACTCAATAATTTAAAATTTTTATTTTAATATAGGAGTGTTCAATTGATAACATATTAAATTTTTCTATTCTTTCCCGGCCTTAATGTCTTATAAATTTTAACTCTTTTACTTAGTCTATCAATTTCATGCCTATACCTTCAGTGAAATATAACTAGATTTAATATGTGTGCTAGTAAAATGTGTGCTTGGTTTGTGATAACTGTTTTGAAAGTGAAAACTTAAAATAATACTGGAAATGTAGAAGAATACAATCAGCTATAATGCAATCAGAGTAAGGCCTTTTTAAGATATCTCAGAGGTTCTAACTGAAGATAAATACTACTTGTCCAGATCAGAAGTTTCTGGCCTCTGAGATAAACATCCATTACAGCTGGAACCTCAAAGACAGACATACACATTACTACACTGGCTGATTTTCCTCCTGTTTTCTTGAGAACACAGCTACCTCCTACATCAAGCACAGAAGATTTTTATGTGAAGATGCAGTGCACTATGATGTCCATAATAAGAGGTCAAGGTGTAATCCCAAATGTGCCTAGCTCTCTTTAGTTTGCCTTTGAGGATGTTGTATCTTTAAATTTATATGAACACATTTAAGTACTTTTCTTGTGTTAACCAGTCCTACAACTTATTCCTTAAGTATCCGGGATGTTCTCTATATCAAATTGTTTGGGAGTTAGTAAACTAGTGTATTTGCTCCTTCTCAAGATCCAGTTCAGTAAAGACCTGTCAAGATATTGCCTTTTGTAGTTCAATAATTATTAGAATGAATTACCAGATGCCTTTACTTATTCTGAAAGCAATTACCCGGCCTATTAAAAAAATCTCTTTCCAAATCTATTCCCATTAGATCTTCCACCAATCTATATGTTAATATTTAAAGTTCCTCATTAGTACAAAGTCATCTAACTTTTCACACTCATGAATCTCCTCAAACATCTGCAGCTCAAGTTTAGCATTATGAGCATTTTTGTTGTTGTCTTTGTCATTGATTTTGTCATTGCTGTTGTCAAGGAGGACTTTATTCTTTTGGAGATGCTTCCCTAGTTTGTCTTGTGTAAAGTCTTCTGAATCCTTCATACCTCACCATCTCAGCTATACATTGAAAGTAATGTTATTTTTTCTGTTTTGGCACCGTGGAATGAGAAGAGTTCAGGAAAATGCCCTGGCTTACCTCTGAGTTACGTGAAACACATGGAAACCCAACGCTTAGCATTCTGTGTCTTCATTTGTCCTTGGAAATGCTCAGCCATCTTGCCAAAACCATTCTGTCTATAAACTAATGAGGGCCAAATCCTTGGATGTTAATGGAAAAATCTCAGTCTGCCTCTCTTGCTAGTCACAGATTTATTGTACAGAACCAATTGGTAATAATCTTGAGGAGCTAGGTACATCTCCAGTTCCCTTCCAGCAAGCACCTTAGATTTTCTAAGTTAAAGAAGGACACAATCATTTACCTAACTATCTACAGTCAATGCTTGGCTTTCCAAGGACGATTCATTCAGTTGGTCTTTGCATTGTTATCAGCATGAACATCCACCCCAAATTTTTGTACATTTGTCTTCTGTTTGTGGATGAAAAAGTTATAAACCATATAGACAAGGACAACAACTTCACATGCTGGTCTAGCACCTTACTAGTTCTTATCAGAACATTAGTGTTGAAGTGGGAAGATGAGAGATATTGGAATGGATAAATGACTCCACTCAAGATTTGTCTCAGTATTTATCATGGTTCATGTTTTATGGGTGAAGAAACAGAGTGAGATCAGAGTGGTTGTTAGGACATGGGCAAATAAATATAATATGAAACACTGGAAGTTGGAAAATAGAAGTTATAAATGCCATATTTTTTTATCTGGATTATCCACCTTGGTTGGAGCTGAATAGGAAGAATTTGCAGGGCAGGACAATGTTTTCAGAAAGATTGACTGCTATAATATATTTGAAAGCACAATGAGGTGCCTAAGAATTAAATTAAATTAAGAATTTAGGCAAGGATTCCAAAGGATTAACTATGAGCAGGGCTGTTGTTAATCTAGAAACAGTGGAAAGGTAAATTAAAAATTGAGGTAGGATTCCCAAGGGCTCTTTGAAGTTGAAAAGATGTATTTTGGAAAAGAATTAGCTTAAATAATTTATAAGAAAATAAAGTGAAAAAACATGCTAAACCAGTACCTTCTTTGGGCTAGGTACTTTACATGGTCTCATTTAATTGTCAAAATAAGCCCGGAGACGGGAAATTGGAGGGAGAGATGAACCATGAGAGACTATGGACTCTGAGAGACAAACTGAGGGTTTTAGAGAGGAGGGGGGTGGGGCGATGGGTTAGCCAGGTGATGGGTATTAAGGAGGGCACGTACTGCATGGAGCACTGGGTGTTATACGAAAACAATGAAGCGTGGATCACCACATCAAAAACTAATGATGTATTGTATGGTGACTAACATAACATAATAAAATAAAATTTTTAAAAAAAGCACGGAGGTGAGAAAAATTAGTTCATTTTGTCCCCCCAAAAAGCTCAGACTCAGGAAACTAAAGTAACCAGCCCAAGGGCGCATAGCTCATGCTTTTTCATCCATTTCACATCATTTCTATAAATAACCAATATTCAAATATTCATGGAAGTTGAACTTAATGTTGGTATCCTTATAATGTGAGTTAAGATTCCGTATTAACTTCGAATTTCAGCATTGGATCATTAATCAACCATGAATCAGTCAATAATACTATTTGACTGTCCATGTCTAATGTGGACAAATGATGGGGATGTTGTGGAAAATAATATTTTATTCCCGAGATGGATAGCATCTGAAAAAGAAGACAGAATGTGCATAAACCTATAGGAAAATGTATACACCCATAGAAATATGGATACACCCAAAATCATTTTGTAAGCCAAAAATTAGAAGGAGGTGACTGGTGATAAATGTTGGAGTGACCTGAGTTAAGGTAGTATAGATATGTTTATGTCTACAAGTCAAATTTTATAACATTTAAACATGATATAGGTGTTCACTATGTGCCAGACATAATTGAGCATCATTAATCCTCCTATCAACCTTGTAAAGTAGGTACTAATATTATCCTGATTTTACTGGTGATGAAACTGAAGCAGAAAAAAATCAAGCATCTCGGCTAGGTTTCCAGAGCTGGTAAGTGGCAGAGCTGGGATTTGAACTGAAGTAATATGAGAACTGCTGCTCTTACATTAACCTTCTACCTTCAATGTTGGTATGTCATGTAAGTAGGCAGTCTATGTTTACCTTAGGATATAAAGATTATGATTCCCTAGTCCCTGACATACATCTTATATGTGAGCATACTTCACCATTGTTCTTAGAGGAGTAAATTCATTAATTTATTCAACAGATATTTACTGAATACCTACAATGTGGCATACACGGCTCATGCTGGGGACAGAACAGTGAACAGGACAGAAAAGGACCCTGCTTTGTCACACTCACAGTACTAGGCACTCAATACATGTTAACAATGCAGTACATGCATTTTAATCTCAAAAGTAATGTATGTTTTCATTGGCTTGTATTGATTACCTACATCACTCTCCTTAATCCAAAATTACCCTTAAAATCTACCCTTAAAAATTAAGACCATTTTCCAAAAATTCTATTAATTAGAAAGGTTTGGAAGATTCCTATGTACAGCCAGAAGAGCAGTTTAAACACTCTTACAGTCTTAAAATGATTCTCTGAATGGGGCTTTAAATCATGTACCTTTGTAGTAGTTACATTTTCATAATATGGTAAGCCACTCTTGTCCATTAAGGAAACGCTTCCTCCCACTGCCCCAAATTGCTTATCATACATGTTGTTCAGTGTCTTTTATCTAGTAAGTAGTTATTAAATGATATTTAATAACATGTGGTGGATAAGGTAACCCTCATTAAAGGCAATTCACACTGCTATTGCTTCTGCCAAATACCAATCAGTTGCCAAATTTAAACGGCCTTATTAGCCTACCAATGTTGCTTTTTCCTGATGATAAAGACCCACCTCTAAAAATCAAGTACAACCCACTCAAATGAATGAATATTCCAGAAACCTGCTAAAGTAATCTACATTTTAATGAGACAGGAAGGGCTCTAGGAATATTTTCACCCCCTTGTCTCTAACATAACGCTTCCTTACCTGCTCTCTAGAGTGGAGGATGTGAGAGCAGTGTCAGGTTCTGCTAAGGTCCTCCCCCACCTCCACCCCCACCCCAAGTTTGCTGCCTAAGCTTGCACGCAGGGACCGACGTGGCATCACGAAATGGGTTCTTTACATACATGCAGCTACTTACAGAGCTATGCACACGCGTGTATGCCTATGTAGGGGTGTGCTTCGTCCGCGTGTGGTGTGAGCCCACGTTGGTCTCCCTCTCCTTTCACCTGACCTGGGGGAATCCCGGCAATTCCCCAGAACTCGGGGAATAGTGAGATGAGGCAAATAGCCCTTTTCCCTTCCCTTGTGGCAGCCACCGCTGGGTGCCAGGAATCTGCAATGCCTCCTCTCACAAGCAGCTTAAGGGACTGACTGAAGATGAGCAAGTGGAGAATACATGAAGGAGGAAAGGGCCACGGTACAAGAGATGATGCTTCTGGAGCTACTGAACTATGATTGTGTTTCTACATACAAAGCCCCAGGAAGCTAGAGGGGAGGCAGAGAAACTCAATCTAAAATGCTCTGACATTATTTTTCTAACAGTGCCTAGAAACCACCGCTTGGCGTGTGTCCTGCGCGGGGTTAAGGAATCCAAGGGAGCGCCGGCTGAAACTCGCAGCGCGGCATCCGGCACTTTGAGCTTCGGTGGGGTTTGCGCTCCGAAGACGCGTCCACGCATCATTTTCCCAGGCGTTGTGCGGGTTTCTTAAACAGCCCAGCTGCTGCCTCAGAAAGGAGTTTCTAGAAGCTCCTTCTCTGCTGCCTCCCCTCCCCCCCCCCCCCCCCGCTTTTTCGGTTTTTACCCCCGCGAGGAGCTTCTCGAGCTCCACTGCGTCCGCCCTCCGAGGGGCACAGGTGCCGCTGTCCCGGCTTCTGCCGCCTGGTCCGCCGACGCCGCCTCCTCCGGGCGGGCCCGGGGGGCTTCACCAGGCGCTGCTGCAACGCGAACGGTCTCTTGCTGGGCGCTGCGGCCGCTGCCGGTCGCCCGGGACTCCCCGCCCTCCCGCGCGACCCCGCGCCCGGGCGGGCGGCGCTTGCGGCGGGCGGGGGGCGGGGAGGGGAGCGGGGGCTCGTCTGGGGGTAGCCGCCTCCTCTGCAGCCTGCTGGCGCCTCGAAACCCGGACCTGCCTCCGCCTCTTCCTCCAGCGACTCCATCCCTCCTCCCGCGCCTCGTCGTCCCGCCGCCCCCGCCACCGCCGCGCCCCCGGTGGCTGCCTCGGCGGACCCGGGAGGGGGCCCGCCGCGTCCGCCGCCCGCTCGGCTCGGCCCGGCCGGGGAGGCGTGCATGCCCCTGCCGCCCGCGGCGCTCACCAGCAGCATGCTCTATTTCCAGATGGTGATCATGGCAGGGACGGTGATGCTGGCGTACTACTTCGAGTACACCGACACGTTCACCGTGAACGTGCAGGGCTTCTTCTGCCACGACAGCGCCTACCGCAAGCCCTACCCGGGCCCGGAGGACAGCAGCGCAGTGCCCCCCGTGCTCCTCTACTCGCTGGCCGCCGGGGTCCCCGTGCTCGTGGTAAGCCCGGGGCTGCCCGCCCTCGCATCGGACTCCCTTCGGTCGCCCCTCACCTTCAGGGTGGAGGCCCCGCTGAGGGTCGGGGCGCGGCGGCTTTGCCTTCTAAGTTCCTCCAAGTTGTGGGCAGCCCCTTCCCCAGAGGACATTCTTCTAGGGCGCGTCAGGGGTGGGTGCGAAGGAAGCCCGCATCTCTCCCCCACATGCCGCCCCCGCAACCCCCCTGCTGTGGCTGCAGCGTTAGGGTGACGGGGAGGAAGATGGGAGGGATGGGGGCTGTGGGAGGTGATGGGTGGGGGTCGGGGCCGGGGAGGAGGTGAGCCCTCGGATGAATTTTTACTTCATCCACTCAGTGGCCTTGCTCCGCCGGCCGCCGGCTCTCTGCGACTGGAAGCTGAGCAGCAGCGGGCCGGCGAGGAGAGGGCATCAGTCCCAGGGGTGTGGAAGGGACTCCTGCTTCCCGAGTCCCGGCGCGTATTCCCGTTTTACCACCGCCTTCCCTTTCAGATGAAAGTGCCGGGGGGACTAAGCTGACCAGGGAACAAATATCTTAAAAAAAAAAAAAAAATTGAAAACTGCTAAATGAAGAGGCTCCGACAGCAGTGCTCGCTGAAGAGCAGGAGCTGTGTCCAAATGACAAGATTCATTTAAAGGCTGCTCCACTCTCTGGGCAGCTGAAGTCCTTTTCTCTGATAGCCTCGCTTAGAATGCCTTGTGGATTTATGGACTCTGTGTGTGTGCGTGTGTGTATACAGGCGCACGCACACACGTACACACAGATATATATATGTAATTACTAGGATGGTGATCACATAATAATTTACATGTGTGAATATGGTGCAAAGTTATTGGTAAGAAAATTGGTGGTGTTTCTTCAGAAAACGTTATGGTTCCTCTGTTATTGTCAAAGTATTGGAGGTATCCTTCCAATGGTGCGGCTTCTCTCTTTCAACTCTCAACAGATAACAAATAGGAAATTAGGAAATGAAGAGGAAAGGGAAAAGGAAGTTTTATTTCAGTGGTTGAATGTGTAAATTTCAACAAATGAATGTTGAGAACATCAGCGGTATCTACTGGGTTTGGATATTCATGTTTATTTTGATTTTAGGGGAAATGATTTCATATTTTTCCAAATAATGAGAGGTTCCTAACACACATAATGGAATTCTACCAAGGAACTTCTTGGTAACTTCAAAGTAACTTCCTTTATCACAGGTACCATGATAGTTGACTTTGAGTTCAGCTCCAGTATACTGGTTTGAAAAGTATTAGACCTTGCACCAGAAAATGTTTTGTTTTTTTAATATTGCAGTTTGCGAAAAATCCACCTTCGTGTTTGTGTTCTCTCTCTTCCATTTGAGAAGCTGATAGAGGAAAGAAAATTTAGTGATTTGAGGGAATTGTTTTTCCTTTCTGCAGACGGGTTTTCAGGCACATGTTTTCTGGGAGACTGAATAGCTCAGAGATTTTTCTGGGATTTTTTGTTTTTAAAGAAAAAAGTCTGTCACTTTCAGGTCACTGGTTTGGCTACAACCATAATCAATAATATCTGTAACTTGTCCCTTGGTAATTACCATTCTGTGTCTTATTTAAATGAGGTAGCACCTTTCAGATCCTAACCATCAATCCATGGTGGCAGGTGCCAGTTAGAGACGAGAACATATTGGCCCTAAGATGTTGATTATTTCCCACTTAGAAGGAGAACGGGAATCAGTCATTATTGAGTGCCTACTCTGCTGGGCACACGAGCCATAACTGCATTTATTCTCAGAGCATTCCTCTCCAGATGACATTTAAAGACACTGAGGATCAGATAATAAAATGGAAACACCTGAAAATAAAAATGGGTGGCTGTGATGTTTGTATGCCCATAGGACTGATGCCAAATGCCATGCTACTTCTACTACTTCCAAAGAACACGTTCTCTGGGAGAGGACGAGAGATGGCTAATGCAGCAGTCATCCAGAATAAAAATTGAGGGTTTTTTAAAGGGAGGATCTGACTTGCTTTCCATGTTTTGACATTCAGTTCTTTAGTTGCAAAGCAAAGAATTTGGGGGGTCCATCTAAAGAGAAGGAAGTGTTGGATCTTAAAGGCTAGTGGCGCTGCTGGCCCTTTCTCCCCCTTCTGCTTTTCCAAATAGTACGCTCTCACAATGGGAGAGGTTGGGAACAGTAATGGCCTCTCTGCCTTTCCATTCTTCTCAAGAACACTGGCTTAGCACAGTCACTTGACATGAAAATAATATTATTAGTAATAATAACACTAGTCGTGCCCATCATTTGTTGAATTATATACCTTATACCCGTCTACCATTTGCATTATCTATGAAAGCAATTGTTATTATTGTCACCTAATATTTGCAAAAACTGAGGCTTACAAAGATAAAGTAACTTGCCCAAGGTCTAGGGCTAAAAATGTTATGCTCAGAATTTTAACCCTACTTTGTCAAATTCCCAAGCAGAAGTCTTTTCTATTATAACATACAAATGCAGTTTAGTAATAAGTTATTCTTCTAAATAAATGCCTCAGACAGTCTCTTTCCCCATCTCTTACACTTCTTAGACTGTAGTGATAAAGGTTCTTCATGTTGTATATTTTTTAACCTTCAAAAGTCATTTTTAAGTCTTCAGATTAATTTGAAAACTAGCTCTCCTCACTACCACAAGCTGTGGTTTTGTTTCATACTTGCTAAATTCATTTATCTAGAAATCAGACGCAATATATCTTTTCAGTTTTATCACTTTTATGTAGTGTTGATTTGGAGCCCAGGTTTGGAATCTAACAAATTTGGATTCAGATCCAAAGTACATCCTGCTGCTATGTTAACAGTTGGGAACTCTACTTGCTGTGTAACCTTGAACAACTTATTTAAGCTTGTTAAGCCGCATTTTCCTAAGTCACAGGATTTTGTATATTCAATTAGATATAATACATAAATGTCATCCTTGGCCCATAGTGGATACTCTATAAGAGATAAGAGGTCAGTAAATCATTAGCATTATTAATGAAATGATAATTCAGTAAATATTTATTGAATTCCTGTGTTGCAAGCACGACATCAGAGTAGAGGTTATAAAGGAAACTTCAGAAATAAACCAAATTCCTGAGGCTTTTACCGCCTAATTTGGGAAATTAGGTAAATATGCCAAGGTTGTAATATAAATCACCATAATAGAAGAAGTGTGCACGCGCGCGTGCGCGCGCGCGCGCACACACACACACACACACACCACAAAGACCTCTGGTGGTTCAGAAGAGGACAAGCTCGTTTTTTATTTGGAGGGGTGAGGAAAGGCTTCACATAGAAAATGGTGGCATTTGAGATGTGACTTGAAGAAGAGGCTGGAATGGAGTTTGAGTCAGGACACCACAGAAACAGCTACACGGACAGCCACTTGGTAACAGAAAATGAAGCTTGTACTCTTGAAACAGCAAGTGGTTTGTCTTGTTTCTAAGAGTGGCGTGTGGGGAACACAGAGGGTATACGGCGAAGAGGAAGCCTCGGGTCTCCCTGATGAGTCCTGGAATGCCAGGCTGAAAGATTTTCTCAATTTGTTTGGAACTGACTGGGGACATTGCCTGGTGGGTGGTGTTTTAGGACATTTTGGGGACAGTAGTATAGGGCTCTTCTATTATTAAAATGCCTATATAAGAATTTTAAACTCTTTATCTTCAAGTTTATCTTGTGTTGTGAAATATTACTTTGTGTTTGCAGAAAATGCCTGTAACTTGGGCTCATTTACAAAGATGACATGTTTTATAAGCTCCTTGAAAACGTCCTGTTCAGTGTCATCTGTATAGCATTTGCCAAAGCACCACATACATAACTTACAGATATAAATTTAATTAGTGATCTTTGATTTTTCATCGATTAAAAGAACTAGTGATGAGAATGCTTTCTGCGCCCCAAATTTGGATACAGTGGCCACGAGCAGCTATTGTTCCTTAGATCATTAAGCAGCACAGGTGATTTGAAGAAGACCAGAGCTAGAACATTCATCTTCATAGAGCCAGAACCAAGGCAGAGAAAACCCGCAGTGAACAGGGCAGATTCGGGTGTTAGGGAACATCTGTGATTCTTTATGTCTACATCCTCAGGAAAGTCCCTCTGGACTCTGAGACTCTGAGGGATGCAGCTGCTGCTGTTGTCCCAAGGGTGTGGAGTCACTCATTGTGGCAGGGGTAGATGATGACACAAAGACATCTCATGTCTAGAGCTCCATCTTGTTAGATCAAAGTGTCTGAAGCTTTCCCATAGACCTCTTCTGTGAACCTCATCCTGAGTGCTCGCTCCTATTCCTACTCCTGGGACACATGCCTGTGGCATGGTGAGGAGAAGCACAGATATGCGTGTCAGACAAGCCTGGATTCTTATCTGCATTTCTCTCACTTACTCTATGTGTGACCTTGGGCTACATTTTCTTATTCATAAACTGGTGATAAAAATGCCTACCTCTTGAGAGGCAGTGCATTTAGAGGTTAAGATCACAGACTCTGGAGTCTGGGTTTGAAAGCCCAGATCTGACACTTTCCCACTGTGGGAACCTGAGCCAGTCTTTCTATGCTTCAGTTTCTTCCACTGTAAAATGGAGATAATATGAGTATTGGCCTCACAAGATTATGATGATATGAGATGGGTTCACATATGTGTCTGAGGGGTGCCCAGCTAAATATGTGTTAGCTACCAATAGTCCTCCCAGGTGGGGATGATTAATCAAGATAATCTATTTAAGGCACCTAGCAAAGTGCATTTGTCAGTGGATTCCAGGGCTGATAAAATATTAGAGGTGGGCAGAGGCCACCTAGTTCAATGCACTCGCCCACAAAACTGGGGACTCTGAATAGCAAGAATAGCAAAAATCGGAACTCTATTATTGGCATCACGTCACCTCTGATGACTCCTCTGTATTTTCAAGTAGGCCAACACTAGCTAGTATTTCCTATGCAGCAGACACTGTGTTAGATACGTTTCGTGCATTACTTCATTGAACGCTCACCATGGTGGTACTTTCTTTAAGCATAAGTGCTATCGTTAAATGCACTGGTAGATGGGAAATACGATGTTTAGTGAGGTTGTGTGTCAGACTTGTATCAAATTATTTAAATCCATTAACTAATTTTTACCTTCAGCTTATGAAGGAAATTTGGACGTGAAGAGCTTGGAGTGCCAGCCAGGGGTCCCACGTCGCCAGTGCGAGAATCGTCAAAGCTTGTGCCTCTAGTTCTTCTGTTCTGCACCTTGATCCTAACCTATTAAGCAGATCTTTCCAGATTTTTGGTCATCGTGATTCAGTACTAGAGGAATCAAAATTTTCTCAAATCTTTTATCCTCCATTTCAGTTTTTCTGGTTTGACCAGAAGCTTCATGTTCCAGTGTAGATAATGGTTTCAGTGTGTAGTGTAGGAGATTGTTTTGTTTCCTGTTAAGATTGAAATGTTGTGGAGAGGTGGGTGGCAGCAGAAGGGATTAAAAGATATTTCTGTTATTCTGATGGGAAGCCATGGTTCTTATCTCTGTGGCATACCCTCATACAGTGCTGCAGGCAGCCGCATTCAAGTGCAACCACCCTCCGGTTCTAGATCTGCACATGATAGTGGGGGGGGGGGGCCTCTATTACTAAGGCATGTTTCTTAAAGTGGGACCTGGCACTAAATTTGGGGTGCAGTGAACACACTGAAATTGTGTATAAATACTGTATGTATGTACACACATACACACACATACACACACGCACACATTTTTCTGGTAAGAGCCTCCATAGCTTTATTGGATTGTCAGAGATATCCAAGATTCCCTAAAAGTTAGAACCACACTATGTCCTCATGTCTCTTAGGACCTTGTTTCACTTAGATAGTCTCATTCATATTCATTCATTCATTTTTTCCCTCCCTCCCTACATTCCATTTTGTCTTTCTTTTTCCAGAGATCCCCTCCACTTTGCATACTGGTAAGGAGATGGTGATGCTGAGGGGAAAGCAGGGGCTGGTCTGAAAAGCAGCTAGCGTTCCTCTGCTTCTCCTTCTCTCTCTTCCCTTCTTCCTCTGCCTCTCCTCCTCCCCATCCCTTTCTCTCCTTTTATCTTCCTGTTTTCTTTGTCCCCTCCAACCCTTATCACTTGGTTATCCCTGTGCTTTTCTGAGCCAGTTACATTATCTGAAAAATGTGGACTGACTTCTTTCTACTTTTCTGAGTTGTTGTGAGAATCAAATAGGTGAGAATATACTTCGGAGACAATATGAAGAGAACATAATGCGAGCAGATTACATGGGTTATATACCCAGCTGGTCATTGGAGATGGTTATGACCGCTCACAGTATGACGACCTCCTTTGTAGAGTTTGAAACAAAATAATGTTTCCAAGGAGCAATATTGATACCATCTGTTAAGTATACACTGTATCTTATTAATTTTTAAATTTGCATTGTTCCAAAAAGACATTATTTGTAAGAGTTTTAAGTGATGATAATGCACCTACTATATATTAGGTACAATGCTATTGCCAGAATTTGTATAATGAGTAAGGCATATGCACTGCCCTTCAAGAGTTCAGACATTATGCATGAAGTTATAGCTGCAAACCTTCGTTTTCTTGTCTGTAAGATTGAGGCAGTGATACTTAACATGATACCTTATAAGAATTAAATATAAACATACATTAAGTACTCAATAACTGATAGCTGCTCTTTTAACATAAATGCCAATAATATTTGTTGATAGTGCCCAGTGAAATGACATCAGGTGTACTTAGTCATTTCTGTGGAACGAGTGAGGCAAACCATCTACTTTTCACTTGAACCCTTGCATATGGTATATGCAGTAACACATCTAGGGAGCTTTAGCTCTTCACTCCAGCTGGTAAATGACACATCTAGGATCTGAATCTATTACTTCAAGTCCCGTGCTCTGTTGGCTGCATGCAGTTTCCCACTAATTTGATTCCCAACATAAAATGGCGGCATTCCTGGAAGACAGAGGTGAATTAAAGCATATTGATTATGTTTCAGTGTGCTGTTTACAGTATCCGTATGCTTGTTAATGTATAGGCTCAGTTACAACCAGACATGACAAGGGGATGTTCAAAGACAGGTCCAAAGACAAAACTTCATTGGCTTTTAGAACCAGTGGAATGGCCAATAGAACAGCTCAACATTTCCATTCATCAGGTTGAGAGGCAAGTTCTGATCTCAGAGATCTTAACCGATAGTTAGGAGGATCCTTTTAACAGACTTTGGAAAATCATAAAGGATATCATTTAGATGGAAGATATTTTAAAATATGTCAAATGGAGTTCTATATTCAGTACTATTTAAACTATTTCTGAGAATGCCACTTTTCACTCAGCAGGCTGGTTATTTTTTTAGTCTTATTATGACAGATGTAGTTTGAAAATCACTGACAGTAAAACCACCATTTTGTTGTTGTTGTTGTTGTTGTTGTGAAAAACAGAATCTGAAAGATTTTTTTTCCAGACCAGGTGCATTTAGAACTCTAAAGGCAGTCTTTTGGTGGACACTTCTCAGTGAGTGAACGTGTATAGGTGTGTGTGTGTGTGTGTAGTATACATAGATATCTGTATATACAAATATTCTAACCTCTATAATGCTCCCCCATTATCCATCCCCCCCCCCCAAAAAACCAATTTTCTGGAACATTCTGCTATAGCTGTTCAGACTTAGCACTAACTCCTCTGAGGAAATCTCGTGGACTTCCAAGTTTTTCTCTTCTAGGACTCCTTAGCCTCTTTAACAAATTGTGGTATTAAAATATCCTTATATTGTGCTTTATGTTGTATTTATTTTTATTCCTATTTCCATCACTAGACTTGAGCATCCCAAAGTCAGGGTATTGTAATCTGACTAAAACTGATTTCATCATACCCAACTATTCAGTTATTTTCAGTAGATAAGTTATACAGGCACCAACTAAGTTTGTGATGATGAGGTTATAATGACCAAATTCTGATGAACATGCAGTTACTTAATAACCATTCATTAAAACAGGCAAAAAAGTCCATATGCCCTGTTCTGTAAGCTCAGTGAACTGGCAGCTCTTTGTCCTTTGAGGTGTTTAAGTGTATGAAAGGTTCATCACAGACAAGGTGGGATTCTGTGCCCTTGCACTGACATGCTTCATGCAGAATTCCTCCTAAACCAATGGCTGGACCTGGGATCCAATGAGAACAAGTCATTGGGGTATAGGTTACAGACCTCACTGGAGTCTTACGGTTTATTCATTCAAGGATGGAAAGTATCTCCAAATTATTTTAGTCAATCCACATAGCTTGAAGATATTTAATTTCACCAATAAAGATTCTATTTTTAGCATTCATCATGCTAATTGAAAGTCATTACTTTCATCAATAAAAAATTACTTTTATATCCATAATGTAAATAAATCAGTTATTAATTAACATACTGAGAGCAAAAAGACTTGTAGCAGCCTCTTTGGATTGGGCATTTCCTGATAAAATGCCAGTGACTTCCCAGGACTTCCTTCCTCCCTGCCTTCCTCATTCCTTCTTTTCCTGAGCAGATATTCATTGAGCACCTCCCACCATTGAAAATAAGGCTCCAAGAGGATTTACGGCAAGCCTTGACTTGCCGTAAATCCCCAAACCAGGATTAAACCCATCTTTCCCTTCTTCAAATCTTTCAGAGCAACATCATGAAATCAAAGACTTATGAAATCATAGGTCAGTTAAATACAAATGTATTCCTGACATATCGACGTATTACCAAAATAACTTGTGGCATTTCCTGTGTACGGGAAGCAAGATTTGTGTTGATAGAACCAAAACCTTATTCTGAGTAAATTGTGTATTGTATTTCTCATGTGATGATCCCCTTTTTTTTCAAAGAGTGCTTTCAGTAGCGCCAGCAAAAACTGTACTTTTCTATCAAGATTTTTTTATTGAGATTTCAGATTTAGCTTTTTCTCACACTGGGGTGCACAGAAGCACTTTTCACACTGAGAAGCATCTTATATTTCCAGAGATCTCATCAAAGCAGAATGCCAAGATTTCACAGACACCAAAATTGAGCAGTCTTGGATAGAGATAGTGCACCTGGAACCTCATCTTGTAATTTAAAATGAATTCCTGACATTTCCAATTAAAAAACAAAATAATATCGTTGGGTTGGTGATAATGACCTCTTCCTTCACACGTGCCTTTGAAGTGTTGGGTTCACTCAATTACTAAACTGAATGAAGAGACTTAGTCAAAACTACGTGGCAACCCTTTTGGTCTTTCACAGAGAGACCTTTGTTTCTTCTTCTCTCTGGCTCCTAATCACATGATTACTTGGGGTCCCCTTTTTATTTCTCCTGGGGCTAAGTCTAGAATACAGATATAGGAATCCAGTAGACACTTTATTCAAGCTACACTATTAGGCTTTTTCTGCCATTCAATTTTTGGAAAAGTTGTGAATCCAATGTTAGAAGATTCTTCTTTGTAGCTGGGATGTGTTAGTCATGAAAGCAGCCTTAGAAATCATTTAGTTTCACCTGTTGATTTTCAAATGAATGGCCAGAGAGACTAAGTGACTTGCCCAAGGCCATGTAACTAGTGAGGAATGACACAAACAGCTGTCATATGTGGGCACTGAGTATATGTCTGGCATTGCGCTAAGTATTTACTCGTATTGACCAATTGAATCCTCCCGTCATTGAAGACACAATTGTTATCTGAATTTACAGATGAGGACACTGAGGCACAAAGGTGTTAAGCAAGTAGCCCATAACCCCACAGCAAGAAAGTTGACATACCTCAGCAGAATAGCAGATACATGCTTTAACACAGGGATGGTCCTTGTCCCCTTACCAAATTTTATGCCATACTCCTGCTGGGGCTAAGACCACCTGCAGGTAATTGCTCTCCATAGCACTATTAGTTGGGAGAGAGAGACGAAGAGTATGTGATTATTATGGTAGCTTTTTCCTTGTGGCTTTTATACTGTTGACCGAAAAGATTCCACTGAATATTATATTTACAATTGGCACTGTCTGTGATAGTGAAGAGGTAGTGGCAAATAAGGAAAAAGAACATTTAATTCTCAAATTGTTTGGTTCTATGATGTCTTTTATGCTTCTAACATCAAATCTTTTCAGACAAAAAGTAAAACTACATTTGAAACTTGCCACAAGTGGATGTAACTAAAACCTACCCATTTTTGATGCACAGATTCCAAATTCTTATAGTGTGATTTTAACATAACACAATATAATATAACACTATACATAATTAACATATAGCATATCTACTACACCCAAGGCAGAGTCATTATGTTAAGCTTGGCAACTAGTTAGAGGCATGGAAGAAATAGTAGTGTGTGTGTGCGTGTGTGTGAGTGTGTCAAGGAAAAGCATAGACATTTATATATTTGCATATTTTGAAGTCGTTTTTTTTTTTTGAAGGGACTTAGGGATACTCGTAAAATGATTGGAGAAATTTTTGGTGCAATCCTATAGTGCCATTTTCTGTGAAACAGCAGTGACTTGAGAAATCAGTTTCCTGCTATGCTGTGCTTTATGTTATTTTCTCTACTCTTCATTTCCATCTGCTTAAATATTTTCCAGTCTTTACTTTAAGCAACTCCAATCTCACCTCTTTCATAACTCCTCCTTCGATGCTTCTAGTCGACAGTGATCTACCTGGCCTTTAAAATCCTTTTTGAATAATAGTCTGTCCTCTTATATACTTTCCATAAAAGTGTAGTTGCAGGTGTGGGATGGGGAGCTGGAGAGACAGCGAGACCAAATAAAAGGAACAGTAGCAATAATGTATTATTGTATGGAAATAGTGAATGCTTTTGGTGGGATTGGTAATAGATTGTGTATATGCAGGTTTTATGATGATTTGAAATTAAGAGGAGTGAGAGATTGGAGAAGGAAGGGAGAAAGGAAGGGGGGAGGGAGGGTGGGAGAAAGAGAGAGAAAGAAAGGAAGGGAGGGAGGGAGGAAGGAAGGAAAGAAGAAAGGGAGGGAGGGAGGAAGGAAGGAAGGAAGAAAGGGAGGGAGGGAGGGAGGGAGAAAAGAAGGAAGGGAGAAAGGAAGGGGGAGGGAGGGTGGGAGAAAGAGTAAGAAAGGAAGGGAGGGAGGGAGGAAGGAAGGAAGTAAGAAAGGGAGGGAGGGAGGAAGGAAGGAAGGAAGAAAGGGAGGGAGGGAGGGAGGGAGGAAGGAAGGAAGAAAGGGAGGGAGGGAGAAAAGAAGGAAGGGAGAAAGGAAGGGGGAGGGAGGGTGGGAGAAAGAGTAAGAAAGGAAGGGAGGGAGGGAGGAAGGAAGGAAGGAAGGAAAGAAGGAAGGAAGGACCTTGAGAAAACCAAGTAGCTTTCCAGCCTCTGTGTCATTATATGTCTGGTTTGGAAGGGTTTGAACACTACCTGGGGCAGGAAACTGACTGACTCATGGCTCCTCAGATAGCCTTTTATGTGTGTGAAACAAGTGTCACTATTAGGACGCTTTACCTTACAATGAAATAAAGTCTGTCTCTCTGAGTTGTCTGCTCCCAGACCTCTCACCATTTGAAGCCGTATAGAACACCCTAGTTGGTCTCCCAATATATGGTGTTATTTGTTGGTTCTTTGACTCTTTTTTTTTTGAGACTTAAAATTTTCCTATTCACATGGCATGGATTTGTTGGTTCTTTGACTTTTTTTTTTGAGACTTAAAATTTTCCTATTCACATGGCATGGATTTGAGTCCATTTTGCCATTCTGGCTCTCACGTCTGACCTCAGTTGAGATGTGCTGTTTTTATAGCATGGCACCAGCCCTGAATGATGTGTTCCCAGTGTACTTTCACCCCTGGCAAATACATCAGAAGTTCTGCATACTGTGTTCTTTAATGCATTAGCTTTGGGGTCACTATAAAGTCTCCTTGTGGTTATCTCATCTGTGAAGGGAGTAGGTTAAACTTCTCTTCGAGTAGGCAAAAACACTGCACGATGATGTGCACCATCTCCCTCCCATGACCACAGTAGACATCGCTAAGAGATTGTGGCATTTTCTTTCCAACTGAGACTTACCTGGGTTTTCTTTTTTTGTTGTTTTTTAATATTATGCAGCCATCAAAAAAATGATCTGGGTTTTCAAGCATTGTGGCAGAACTACAGGCAACATCTTCTAATTGGATTTGCTGTCTTGCAATCAGATGACTGTTAAAATGCTTCCAGTTGTATGTCACATATACAATGTAGTATACTACACATTTATGTCTTGTAGTTAATTACATATAAATATTTTGGCCATCAAAAGATTATAAATTCAACAAATTTGTCTTGTATATTATAAAATCAGTGAATATGTCTTGTATATTTTTGCCTCTTGCTCACCACATAATGCCTAATATAATGCCTTTCAAATGGTAGGTATAAGTAATTATTAATGTATTTTAAGAAAACACAATTGGAGAAGCAGAAATTAAAATTATTTGGGGTGCCCATTCCTAGATACTTATGTTATAAAGTCCAAAGTATTTTTCCAAATCCCAATTCTTTTTTTTTTCTTTCAAAGATTTTTTTATTTATTTGACAGACAGAGACACAGTGAGAGAAGGAACACAAGCAAGGGGAGTGGGAGAGGGAGAAGCAGGCTTCCCGCAGAGCAGGGAGCCTGATGTGGGGCTCGATCCCAGGACCCCGGGACCATGACCTGAGCCGAAGGCAGACGCTTAACAACTGAGCCACCCAGGCACCCCCCAAATCCCAATTCTTAATGTTTTAGTTTAGTTACCACTCATCCCTAATTTCAGATATTTTCCCCATGTACATTCATTTTTTTAAAAATGTAATCAAAGTTATCTAAAATATAGTTCAAAATATTTACTTCAAATGGAGAATATTTCAAACACCTATCATTTTGTTTTAAAAATCTTTAACATCATCGTACTTTTGCTTCTATAACCACTATTTTCCCCATGTCTTTAATTGTCCATAGCACAAACTTTTATAACTTTAAATTGTCACTCTGTAAGCATTTCTGTAGTATATGCTCTTTCTTCATCACGTTCTTCATATTCTATATTTCAATACTTTCCCCCCTATTTTTTTAGAATGAATTAGTGGATTTAAAGAGCACATCATCTTCCATTCTGTTTTATAAATTAAATAGCTAATACATTCTACATCGGAAGTTCATCTACTTGGTAAATCAGAAGACTTTTTTTGATCTTCTGATATAGGATTCAGCTAGCTGGCAGAATTTTTTTCTTTTTCTTTTTCTTTTTTAAAGATTTTATTTATTTGTGAGAGAGAGAGCATGAGTGGGGGTAGGAACAGAGGGAGAGGGACAAGCAGACTCCGCCCTGAGCGTGGAGCCCAACAGGGCTCTATGTGGGCAGGGCTCGATTTCAGAACCCTGAGATCCTGACTGAGCCAAAATCAAGACTTGGACACCCAACCAACTGAGCCACCGTGGTGCCCTGCTGGCAGAGTTTCTAAATGAAATAAGTCATGATTTTATAGTCACTCAGATCTCTGAATCACACTCTGTACATTTTCATTAGTAATCCTAAATTAAGAGTTGGAACATTTGACTCAATACATGGAACTGTTTTTGAGAAGAGTTTGTTTCCTTAGAGAGTCATAAAAATTAGTGGTACTTTAGAAAATGACATTAATGAGTAAAGAAAGATTTAATGCTGCTTGGGCAGGCAAATCACTTACAACTTCAATTAACTTTAAAAAGAACCAGGAAATGAAATTAGGATTTTATTGTTTATGGATACTTTTCATTGAAATTCAGGATTTCCCAGTTAGAGCGAAAAATCAGCCAAGTGCAAATTAGCTCCTCACCTTATCCAATGGGTGCAAATGAAATAACCTGCTAGCAATCACACTGAAGTACAATGATCTGGTATTCAGTAATTCGTTCCTTCATTTATCCGTTAAAAAAGTTTATTCTCCCTGGACAAAGCTTTGCATGTGTAATAGGCTCTACATATTCAAAGATGGAAGAAAGGATCCCTGTCCTCAAGGAAGTCGAAGTTCAGTGTCAGTGAAAAGTTAAAATGTACTAATCCTGAAAACAGGCCTGGGAGAGGAAGATACAAGGAATGATGAGAGAGATTTCTGAAAGGAAGTGACCTTAGCTAGTCAGGGATGTGAGGGGAGGGCAAAAGCATATATATGCAAAATCATTTAGGCTGGAGAAACCTTCTTAGGTTGAAGG
The DNA here is from genome assembly GCF_002201575.2 of Neomonachus schauinslandi. Lineage (NCBI taxonomy): Eukaryota > Metazoa > Chordata > Mammalia > Carnivora > Phocidae > Neomonachus > Neomonachus schauinslandi. Next base: position 82,129,040 of record NC_058406.1, on the reverse strand, counting down.
CACTCCAAGAATGTCCGTAATGGAAAGGTGTATAGCACAGAAGTAATTAGGTTCAGAACATAAGGACGCATGGTAGAAAATACATTAAAATAATATGCAGGGATTCCCAGCATGAAGAGGTAAACCTTTGATAAGCATTCTAATCTCCTAGCCTCATTATGTCTGTCTGCAAAATGGGACATCTAAATCTGCCTGTCTTACAAGTAATCCTGTTTATGTGACTGATTTTAATTTAGTAAACTAAAAGAAAAACATTAGAATATTGTTTTAGAGTTTTAAGGAAACTAGGGAAATAGTCATCACATCGATCTTGGCTGCCAAGTGTGTTCCAGAGTGTCTACATTTTCTTACTTTAAAAATACTGCTGTGAAACAAACTTTTAATTAGATAGTTACTAAGAAGATAACCCCTCTGACACACAAATTACATGATTTTCAATCACTATTTGCAACATGGACAATGCTAAAAGATCAATATTAGTACAGTATGAAAGCTTATGTTGATATACACAATTAAAACTTAAATTGGCAAGGATATTTTTGTTACCACTGCTATGTTTTGCTTCTATAATTAAGACATCTTGACTTGTATTTTCTAAATTACGTAACAGGTGTGCTCACCTATGTAGTAAATATCTTTAATCTCCTCATTTTAAATTGGAAGTTAATGTGAAATAGATACATCTCTATGTTGCTCTAGAAATTTGAGGGCATGATATTCCAGTTCTTTTAGAAAGCGGGGATTGAAATTTATGTGAAACCGAACAGTACTATTCTTGGAAGGTGAAATTCATATTTTCCAGTTTATGGTATTAAGGATTAAATGTTCTTGATTTTCTTGCAAGATGCTCTATCCTTCTAAATTTAGTCATCTAATTAAGATTTCCATTCATGGGAAGTGACTTTAAAGAACACATAAGACAGGCTTTTATACAAACAAGCTTTGATTGGATTAATTGGATTTGCATAAATTTTATGATGTGAATATCCTAGTGTCTTGGCTTCATTTTCTTAGAAGGGAGAACTTAAAGGAATCAGAAAGAGGGAACACATGAAAGGTTGCAAAGGAAGCATGTAAAAGCAGTCAGGTTAATGGCATGGCAAGAACAAACGATAAGGAGCTGAAGCAGTCCAAGCTTTAGCAATATATAAATGGCCAAGCCCGGAAAAACTGAGCCTAGGAAAAAAGAGATGGGAGATTCAGACAGATCACAAGATTGGAGTGTTTTTTTTCCCCCAGAAGATGAGTAGCCTTTGCACCTGATATGGATTTGATGACAGGAACTAGGGGGCTGGTGGTACATTTTGGACTGAGAAGGCCAAGGTGAGGATGGCAGCTTGGATGGGCAGGCAGTCTTCTGGCAAGTAGCTCTCCTAGAGGGTCAGCTGGTCATCAGAGGCCAGTGCTGCCCCAGGGTCACCGAAGAGATGGTAGCCTGGAACTGGGACACTGAGAAGTAGGGCAGAGCAGGGCCATATTTAAGAAGCAAAGATGCGGTGTGGTTTCATGGAAGTACACATGAGTAAGACAGGGTGGACTGGTCAGAACAGGCAAATCCGGGGTTTGGGGGGGAGGCTGAGGGACAGAACAGGGTGCTAAGATGGCGCCCCCCACACACAGTCCACAATCCTGGGGGTTAGCAGCCCACATCAAGATCCCCAGCAGCCAAGACCAGGAACACTTCCCAGCAAATGGCCATCAGAGCTCCGAAACCGATTCTGAGCAGAGTCTAAGCAACAGATATAGGGTAATGGAATTAAGAAAGCATTGGTGTGGAACCAAACTTTAAACCTTACTGCTGCTAGTGCAGAAGTGATCTGCAGAACATTCATTCTGATATTCATGCATTCATTAATAATAATGTGACATCAAAAATAGCAACAACATGACCCCATACATTTGTGTAAACTCTGTCGTTCACAGAATGGCTCACAATAAGCATGCAACATGGATATTGTAATCATGTTGAGATGATAAAACCCAGGCTCAGGAAAATTAGATTTGCTCACAGTCTTGCAGCCAAAACAGTGGCAGAGCTTGGATTAGAACATGTCCCTGGTGTTTTGAACTGTTGTTTGTAAACTACTTTGCCGTGAATAAAGACAAGGGCAACCTGTGAGAAAATAATGAGGACTCTGCTGACCTCAGGAGGTTTACAGTCTAGTCAAGGATCGAGGCTCATGCAGAAGTAAACTTAACATTTCAAAAACTTGTCCCAGGACTAGGATTTAGGAGGCACTCAGTCACTGTTTGATGTATTAATGAACATCTAGTGAAATGTTGTGGTAGCTTAGCAAAGAAAATAATCAGTTTGGGGCGCCTGGGCGGCTCAGTTGGTTAAGCGTCTGCCTTTGGCTCAAGTCATGATCCCAGGGTCCTGGGATCGAGTCCTGTGTGGGGTTCCCTGCTCAGCGGGGAGTCTGCTTCTCCCTCTCCCTCTGCCTGCCACTCCCTCTGTTTGTACTCAAATAAATAAATAAAATCTTTTTGAAAAAGAGAGAGAAAAGAATCAGTGTGGACTTAAGCTATGGAGAAGGCTTCTCTGGAAACATGGCATTTTAGCTACTCAGTGACAGGATGCTTCCACTAGGGATAGGTATGTTTGGATTTGGTTAGAAGGGAAAGAGAACTAATATTTATTGAGATAGATTTAGAACCAACCTTTACTTGGGTTTGGATCCTGGATCTACTACTGACTTGTGTAATACAGGGCCAGTTACTTGATCTTGTTGATTCTCAGCTTTCTTATAGGTGCTCATTGTAAAGAAGCTAGTGCTGGGGCACCTGGGTGGCTCAGTCGTTAAGCATCTGCCTTCGGCTCAGGTCATGATCTTAGGGTCCTGGGATCAAGCCCCACATTGAGCCCCGCATCGGGCTCCCTGCTCTGCGGGAAGCCTGCTTCTCCCTCTCCCACTCCCCCTGCTTGTGTTCCCTCTCTTGCTGTGTCTCTCTCTGTCAAATAAATAAATAAAATCTTTAAAAAAAAAAAAAAGAAAAGAAGTTAGTGCTTTTGCACATGTTAATGTCGGGAGAGGCTAATTTAATTTTCAAAACAGTTCTATCATTTTGTATTACCATCACCCTTTTGCGAAAGAAAAAACTGAGACTCAAAAAACTCAAAAGTAATTTACATAAAGTTAAGTAATTTGAAACCAGAAGGGTCTTCTTGGTTCTAAAACCCATTCTTTTTCTACCACCCTCCAGTGACACGCTAGTGATGTATTGAGGGGATCCAGGAGGAGTTTTTCTTCTATTTGTCCCTTTGATTGCATAAGGAGTTTGTAGAAGGACAGAGTTAGGAACAAGTGAAGAGAGCAGTAACTTATGTGTAATTGGAACAAGTCTGAATGCAACAATGAACCATCACTGATGGAGCAAAGGAACTTAGAGGATGAGATAAAAATCCTGTAAGAACATCAAATAGCTGAGATGCCAATTGAAAATGTAGCATTATAAAGTAAGATGAGGTAGGTCTAAAAATATAAACATATTCAGCTAGTGAATCAAGATAATATTGGGTTGAAATAAACAACTGGAAAAATTTATGTCTTGTGGGTGTTTTGAATTAGAGAAAACAGCTAGACCAGTAAGATCATTAAATAAGATGGAGATTAAAAAATATATATTGGGTCTTTTAATATTACCTGGGGTCTATTTGTATTTAACTGTCTTTTCATATCTGCTCTTTTCAATTCTGCTTTTCCCAAATTATTCTTAATTGATGTAGGATCCCAGATAAACAGAAATGATAAAAATGTAAACATGAGGGCTATGGATTCTCATAGTACCATAAAAAAGGAAGCTGTCCTGCCACTGGATATGTGATATGAATAAAGATTTTTTAATATATTAAAGTATTAGCAAAGGCATGAATTCTGAGCCATCCAGATTGTCTGTATATGAATGCGTGGAGGGGTGAGGACACACTGACTGACACCAAGGCACGGCCATGGCGTAAAGTACACAAGTGTCCCCTTCAGATCCTACATTTGTCATAGCTAACACCGTTCATTCAGATGGCAGCTCTGTTGTTTGTGAATCAACCAAGCCAAGCCTCTTTTCCTTTATCCTATGTCTCTCTTCCTTTCTCCCACTCTTTCTTCTTTCCTCCCTTCCTTCCATTCCTTTTTCAGCAAACCTTCATTGACTGTCTTCTCTGTGCCAGGAAAGTGGGCAAATTCTGGTAATTTAAAAAGAAATAAAAGAGTCAGGAATTCACTGTTGAGACTTGGCCATTATAGACCTTAGAGGAATTTAAACTCATTTCTGCTTTTCTCCTTTTGCTCTTGATAAACAGAAGTTTGGGGCCATCAAAAGATTTTACAACTTTTGTTTCAAGTTATATTCATGACCTAGTTTGTAGCTTATAACACCAGAGGTAGTTTTGATTGAGTTTTGCATGGGCATTTTGAAAGAGCATTCCTGCCCTTCCACCATGTCCTTATCATCTGCTTTCTTTGGTTACTGGTTTACAGGACTAATTCACAGGTACTTTCCAGAAGCTTCATCCACTACAGTATACCTATCTACTACATATGATGTGAATGTTCTGTAAGAGCTTTCTCTACATAAGAGGACTGTTCCATACCAGAAGATAGGCGACCCCTCCTTAGCAAATTACTTGTGAGCATTCGACACTTACAGGGAAACTAACCTGATTAAAAACATACCGGGAAGAAGGTATGCTTAAATAATGTCAAGATGAGGAACTAGATAAAGGAAGGGATTGGTTCACTTAGAGGAATTTATTGAACTTGCTGCATTTAAATAGCTGGTGTCTGTAAAATGTTACTTAAGAATCCAGTTGATCAGCAGAAAATCATGGCCAAGAAAAACAACGTTAGAAATTGTAGATATATTAGCACGTGTCCATAGAAACAATAGTAACATTGCTTTCAGAAAAGAAGGTAGCAAAAAAAAAAAAAAAAACAAGGTACAAATTTTGTGAGTTGATTCCTCTGGTCTGTTTATTTTTATCAGATTATGTAGGAATAATGGATAGTAAATGGGTTGTTGCAGGTTGGACCTCAGATGTGACTGACATGTCAGAACTCTTAGTTCAGGAGCATGACAAATGATAGGACAGTTGATTCAAAAACACATACAACACACTAGAGTTTCACGTGTATTTATTTAATCCATCCACAAATGTATGCTCAGTTGTTTAGTGGAGTCCCTATTGTAGACGATTTTATCTTTTAAAGATTAAGACACTGTAATAAAGAAACATGATGGAAAGATTTCTAAAAGCTCTGCTCATGTATGATTTTATATTTCTACCCTAGAAGACCAGTCAGTTATGCATGCTAAGTAAGTACTTAAAAATCTATACCCATGATACCTCTTTAGCTCTTCTCTCTGCTCTGGTTCCTCTGAAAACCCAGGACCTATTGAGCCATCTGCAATAATGATGGGCCAGGGGATGTAAAAATAAAATCTAGCTCCATAAGATCCAATAGAAATAAAATGTAAACCATATTTTAAGTTTTAGAGTAGCCACAATTTTTTAATATTAAAAATTTAAACACAGGTGAAACTAGAGCGCCTGGGTGGCTCAGTCAGTTGAGTGTCTGCCTTCGGCTCAGGTCATGATCCCAGGGTGCTGGGATCAGGCCCCACATTGGGCTCTTTGCTCTTCTTTCCCTCGTCCTCTGCTGCTCCCCTTGCTTGTGCTCTCTCTCTCAAATAAATAAATAAAAGCTTAAAAAAACCAGGTGAAACTAATTTTAATAATATATTTTACATAACTCTATATATCCAAAATATTATTTTAGCAGGTAATCAATATAAAAATTTACCACTAAATTATGTCCCATGGCCTTTTGTGCAAAGTCTTTGAAATCCAGTGCATGTTTTACACTTATGGCACATCCCAGTTTGTACCAGCCAGCTTTTGAGTGATCGACAGCCAAGCACTCAAAGCTAGTAGCAACTGTAATCTCAGGGCAGATCTAGACTTTTATTTCCCCCTGTTATTTTGAAGAAACTTCATCATTTCCTAGTCTACTTTTTCTCTAATTGTGGCAAATACTGTTGAAGTGATATGCACCAATTTGGTCTGTACTTCAGAAGACACACCTGAATAGATTTTTAAAGATGGTTCATCAAATTAACAAACACTTGGTTTACTGTAACTGTTTCAAATATGATTTTTTAAAACCCCTTTTTAAATACAATACTCTTTTTCATCAAATTTGGGAAAGAGGGGGGATATGAAAATACTAGAGTACTTTTGAATTTATTTTTGAATTTGGATTGGGACATTTTACACATTTCCCTTCCATATTGTCTTGCTGTGGGAGTGAAAGATTCATGACTGCGTGTGGATTCTCCCCTTTTGCCAGTTCATTGTATATGTTAATGAAGTTGTGGAGAAAGGTTATTCATGGCACCATTTAGGCATTCTTGCTTTTGCTTTTTTTAAATAATAAGATTATGTCTTATCTCCAGCACGCATGGTGGCAACAAGTACCCTAAAGACTGCAGTTCTATCACAGTCATATATATCTACCTACCTTTCTCCTTCCTTTCTTCCTCTTTCATTTATTCAATCATTCATTCATTCATTCATTCACACAATTCTTAGTGAATATCTGTTACATGCTAGGCAACTTGCTAGACATGGAGGTTAAATGATAAAAAGGATCTTGCAATGCAGTGGGAAAATCGTATAAGAGAGTGACAAACATGATGTCCATCACTATCCTCAAGAAGACATGTTATTTATTCTTTGTTGGTGTGGTAGAGCTTTGGCCCAGGTGTCTTGGAAATGGAGAAGCATTCCTCTCTTGCTTCATTTTATGAAAGGTTCTGATTATGTTACTGTTTCTGGGTTCCAGCCAATCCTTTTCCAAGCAAATACCCCTATCAAGAGAAGCTAATGTCGGGGTACTTGGGTGGCTCAGTTGGTTAAGTATCTACCTTGGGTTCATGTCATGATCCCGGAGTCCTGGGATTAAGCCCTGTGCTGGGCTCCCTGTTCAGCGGGGAGTCTGCTTCTCCCTCTTCCTCTCTTCTCCCTCCCCTTCTACCTCCCCACTGCTCGTGCTCAATCTCTCTCTAAAATAAATAAATAAAATCTTAAAAAAGAGAGAGAGAAGCTTATGTCTGTATTTGTGTTCAGTTACCAGAGGCATCAGATCAGGTTAGATAGACATCGGAGAATGTAACACTTTATTGTTTGACGTTATGCATGGGCTATGTTTGTACTTTTATTTCAAGTACTTTCACCAAAATATCATTGTTGACAACTTTATTCATACTGCAGATACTGGCAACAAATACACTGCTGCAACCTTCAGGGTATCTCTGTTCATGGATCAGTGCTTCTCTCAGCTTCCTGTATATCTCCAAGTCCATGAATCACATGCCATGATTTTTGTTAATGGATGAGGATAGTGCAGAATTTGTTTTCTTCTGGTACCAATTTACAAATGCTCCCACTTGCCTGGATGCCCTTTGCAAAGGTGAGATTGGATACAAAACCTATTACCATGTATCAGGTAAGGGAGAGAGCCACTCTTGTAACCAAATGGAATGAATTAAGTCAGGAAGATCTGGGGCATGGAAACAATTAGAATTGGACACAGAAGGGTAGACTCCCCTGAAGGTGCTCTAGGCATCTGGTCCTGCAGAAGAACATGGTCTGTGGAAGGAAAAGTTACAGAAGACAGGGATTCTGGGAAAGTGTGTCAAGGGAGGCCTATGGGGAATAGCTGCATATTCTGGCATTGGACAGAATCTAGGAGCTGGTGGGTGTGACGAAAATCTGTTGCCAAGTAAGAGAATAGGGCCTTCGCTGCTGTCTAGAATTAAGCAGAAGGACTCCAGTACCAGGAGGACAGATGGGAACAGGTAGTCTCCTCCTTAGGGGGACGGGGGTGCTGACTAGGTGACCAAAGCAGAGCCTCAGGAATAGAGATCAGCTAGCAGAACTCAGGCACAAAGTTGAAATTGCATTTCAGGAACATAATTCTCATTATCAAATATAGACCAGAATGTTCAACTTGAATTAGCAGCAGAGACTTGGTCCTGAATCTCAGACCTTGGGCTGTAGCTGTGTAAATCCCTCCCGCCTAAGGTCAGAGTTTTCAAAGATGAGGTAAACTCGAGCTGAAGGTTTGAGGACCAAAGGGATAGATAGTGTATTTCAGTGACTCTGGCTTTGTGAAGAGGGTGATGCAGAGCTGAGATTGAAGTAGGATGACACACTTGTAATCCATGTCGGAGTCCCACCTTCTACTCACCAAATTAAATTGATTTCATTATTTCAGTTGAACCCACTGTCAGGTCTTTGAAGGTTAAATGGTTTGGGGAATTGCTGCACTGATTCAACTGACAAGGTTTTCTGAAAGGCAAAGGAAATGTGAAAAAATTTTGTTTTTGTCACTGTCAACCCCTTTCTTGGAGGTCACCGACAACAACCTTCTCGCTTGGACATTCACTTCCTCTGCTTCTTTAGGACACTGAAGCACAGATCAAGGACCACCTCCCCAACCCTCCTTGAAATTCTCTCCTCTCTTGGGTTCCTTGATGTGATCATTTTCTTCGGACTCGCAGACACTCCTGCTCTATGTCCTTTGTTTACTTCTCTTTTTATTTCCCACTCCCAATTGTAGGCAATCTCAAAATTTATCTTTAAACCTTTCTTTCCTTCGGCTCTCCTGTCCCCATTATTGGCACGTGCCCCTTCACTTTCCCATTGTTAAAAGCCTGGCTCATTACCTGGAAGGATTACTTCAATAGTGACTTACCGAACATCTCTCCCTCTTGCTAGTCTCCGCTGCTTCCGGATTGATTTTCCTGAAGCATAGGTCTGATCACACCACTCCCCTGCCCAGAAATTTCATAGCCTCCCACTGTGAACAAAATGAAGTACTAACTTCTCGCTTGGATCTCAAGGCATTTACATCACCGTCCCAGGATCATCTCCCATCAGCCCTCATATCTAGTCTACATTCCAACCAAATCAGGCCATTTACTGTCTCTCAAGGACATCCTATACTTTCCCTCCTCCAAGGCTTTATTTATGTTCTCCTTTGCTCTATAATTGTGGCAACGGTGTGTCCTGGTTTGCCTGGGTCAGTTCCAGTTTATTCCTGTTGTCTTGATAGCAATATTACTAAGCTTTCATTTCACACTCCAAAGTGTAATAGTTTGAATGATAAATTATATTGTCACCCTACCTGTAAAGCTCTTTTTCCTGTTCCTTCTCTCAGTCTTATTCCCCAATCTGCGCTCTATATAACTTTGCTTGTGGTGAACATAGCTCTGTCCTTTTAAACCGTGTGCCATATAAAAAACATCAACTTTCGTTGAGATTTTCTTTCTGCTCTCTACCTTAACATCACCAAGTTCAAGGCCATATTCTTTGTATCAATTAGATTGCTTTCATCTGTACATAACAGAAAATTCCAACTTAACCATTTAAACCATAAGGAAAATTTATTATGTCACATAACAAGGAGTGCTATTGGGATAGCTCAAAAATGACTAATTCAGTATCTGAATGACAGATCAAAGATCCAGGTTTCTCTTCTCTTTCCACTCTGACATAATATGTGTCTGCTCTGCTCTTGGCTGGCTCCTCTCATGATTGCACAATGACCACCCTTGTTCTGGAATCACATGCAAAGTCAATGATGTCTAGCAGAAGAATACTTCTTCTGTGAGTCTCTTTTTAAAAGCAAGAACCCCTCTTTGGAAGCACCATCCCTAGCAAAGCTCTCCTCATCCTCCTTGGGCACAACTTCGTCTCATGCCCAGGCCTAAATTAGTTAGATTAGATTAGATGACACATCACTCATCTTTTGAGGCTAAGGGTGGCCATGACTCCCTGAAGACTGTGGCCATAATAGAGAAGGTTGGTAATGGAACAAAATCAAGGCTCTGTGAGGAAGATGGATAGTTAACATTGATTAGACAGACAACAGTGTCTGCTCCATGTAAGTTTGGGTTCAATCAATGTTTATTAAATAGGGGTTTAGTTTTTTTTTCAGATATGAAGAATTTTAATTCACTTGAATATTCTAATATAATAATTCTAATTATAAATACTGATATTAAATAAACATTTAAAATGATCGACACTGCACATAACAGGTTCATTTCAATACTATTTTGCTTGAGTTCATATGGAGAGATTATAATTAAGATTTTGAAAGAAAACTTGATTGAGATTTTAATAGTCATCTAAAACTGCTGGCCAGCAAACTGTGCTCAGAATTGCTCATTAAGCACAATTGTTTCCTGTTGCTTTTTGAGGGAACGTTTTTCCAAGTATTCGAGTCCTGTATTCATTGGACTCTAATCTATATTCATTGAGTCATTTATTCATAGGTCTCAAATATTCACAGGATTTCAATTACCTGTTACAAGTTTATCTTTAGGTACCAAATTGCAGAATTCTCAAAATGTCTGCCAATTATGAAATGTGATAAACAATAGGTCAATGTAATTTTGAAATGTGCTATGGCACCAACACTGTAGGAGGGTTCCCCTTTCTCTGCATCCCCGCCAACATCTGTGGTTTCCTGACTTGTTAATTTTAGCCATTCTGACTGGTGTGAGGTGGTATCTCATTGAGGTTTTGATTTGGATTTCCCTGATGCCGAGTGATGTTGAGCATTTTTCATGTGTCTGTTGGCCATTTGGATGTCTTCTTTGGAAAAATGTCTGTTCATGTCTTTTGCCCATTTCTTGATTGGATCATTTGTTCTTTGGGTGTTGAGTTTGATAAGTTCTTTATAGATTTTGGATACTAGCTTTTTATCTATACTGTTGGTGGGAATGCAAGCTGGTGAAGCCACTCTGGAAAATAGTATGGAGGTTGCTCAAAATGTTGAAAATAGAGCTACCCTATGACCCAGCAATTGCACTACTGGGTATTTACCCCAAAGATACAAATGTAGTGATCTGAAGGGGCATGTGCACCCCAGTGTTTATAGCAGCAATGTCCACAATAGCCAAACTATGGAAAGAGCCTAGATGTCCATCAGCAGATGAATGGATAAAGAAGATGTGGTGTATACACACACACACACACACACACACACACACGTATATACACACAGTGGAATATTATGCAGCCATCAAAAAATGAAATCTTGCCATTTGCAATGATGTGGATGGAACTAGAGGGTATTATGCTAAGAGAATTAAGTCAATCATGGGGCGCCTGGGTGGCTCAGATGGTTAAGCATCTGCCTTCAGCTCAGGTCATGATCCCAGGGTCCTGGGATCGAGCCCTATTTCGTGCTCCCACCTCAGTGGGGAATCTGCTTCTCCTTCTCCCTCTGCCTCTCCATTGCTTCTGCTCTGTCTCTCTCTCTCAAATAAATAAAATCTTAAAAAAAAAAGAAAGAAGTCACTCAGAGAAACACAAATATCATATGATCTCACTGATACTTGAAATCTGAGAAACAAGACAGAGGATCATAGGGGAAGGGAGGGAAAAAGGAAATAAGACAAAACCAGAGTGGGATAAACCATGAGACTCTTAATCTCAGGAAACAAACTGAGGGTTGCTGGAGTGGAGGGGGGTTGGAGGGATGGGGTGGCTGGGTGATGGACACTGGGGAGGGTATGTGCTATGGTGAGTGCTGTGAATTGTGTAAGACCGATGAATCACAGATCTGTACCCCTGAAACAAATAATACATTATATGTTAATTTAAAAAAAAAAAAGAAAGAAATGTGCTATGGCACCAAGGGGGACTTGGAAAGAAAGTCTGCTAACGGAGGATCCTCTTCTCTCACGCCTATGATGGGACTCTGTCCAGGGTCTATTCAGGCCCAAGACCTCCCAAGATCCTCTGTGGGGAAGTTGGAGTTGGAAGCCAGAGCATCTGGAGCAGTGCTTATGTACTTTGCATGGCGGGTAGTAGTGAACTGTGCAGGTGGGTGTTTGCTCTACCTTTGGAAGTGTTGTCACCAGTCTACAGCACAGATGGTCCCAATGGGGGGAACACAGGGGGCCCAGCAGGCCCTGGGTCCACATGAGGAGCCAGTACTATTAACATGAAGCTCTTCCATGCAATAAAAGGATCAGAAAGACTCATTTTGTTTCCAAATGAAATAGAACAGAGAAATACTGTTTCTAAACCCTTCATTGGATATTGCTGCTCAGAGTTATGGACCTTGGTGCCAGAGGGCGTGGAGTTGGCATTTTATGTTTTCAGCAACACTCTTGTTAACTGCTGAGATGTGATGACTCTAAATATTTTGACAGCCCACAACAGGACTCAATAGAGAAGCAGAATCTAAGATTATGCATGGTTTGGACATCTGAACAAATTTTCTAAAGGATGAAGGGGCTGGATAAGATTGAACTCCTTCTAAGTGTCAAAGTCAGAGTCAGCCTTACCTGAGGGCAGTTGTTCACCTGCATGTTCAAATACCTGTGAAAGCTAATCTGAATCTTGCAAGGAGTGGTGGTGGGAAAATCACATAGAAACTGAGTAAGTTATATATGGAAGAGATAGCGGACTTCAAAGTCATACTTCCTTCCCTCCTTAATAATTTAGATCAATAGAAAGGCTTTCACATCAGTTCTATAGGCTTCTACTATTCTATTCAACTTTTGCAAATGAATATTTAATCATTATGCTTTTGAGAAATAACATAAATCTATAACTTTTCTTCAAAATTTTATCTTTCTTAAAATGAACTTCTTGTTAATATTATCTGAACGTCCCACCAAACTCCCCCATCACCAGGCCTTCCAAATAATATTTTGAGGTAACAGGCTGCTTCTAAAAATAAGTTGCTGCAGGTTGGGGACACATTTAGAAAATTAATATTCCCAGCCCGACTGCACTCTGCCAACCCATATAAACTCTGTCCTTTACTCTTTGTTTGAATAAATGTTATTGTTTTTTGGAGTGTCTTATCTATAAACTTTATTTATCTAGCTGTTTTTTTTTTTTAAAGAACAGATTTCCATATTTGTGCTTTATGTAGAAAAGCATGTTGGGGGAAATTATATTCCTAAGTACAGAAGTTCAGATAAAAAGGCTTTTAACTGCTAGACTTTTCTTCCTAAAATAAAGCAAACTAATAAAATATTATAATGTCAAGGTTGACATTGGGTGATAAAGTGAGTTAATAGGTGTTTCATAAAGCATTTTGACTCCATTCCTGAAGAAATCTTTGATGATAAATATAATATTAAAGTTGGAGTCACACTGCTTAGGTTTGAATCTCAGGTCTCTCATTTACTAGTTGTGGGACCTTGGGGAAATTACTCAACTTCTTTGTGCCTCAGTTTCCTTATCTGTAAGAAGGAATAAAAATACCTCCGTCATAGGGCAGTTGTGAAGACCAAATCAAATTAGTATATGTAAAGTATTTAGAACAGCAGCTGGGCCAATGTAAGTGCTATATGTCACTTTAAAAAATGACAACAAAGGGAAGATATTTATGAATTTATATAATAAATAACGTGTGTTTTGTAAGCTTAAATTAAGGGCATTGGAGATCATAAGTAATCAGTTTTCTAAAAGGTACTTCCCCTTATATACTGGAAACCCTTAAATTGGCTTGCTTAATAAATTCCGCTGAACCAGAGCTATTAGGGTTTCACATTTAAATTATAATTATACCTTTTCCTAATACACCAGGAGCAGTAAGCTGGAAAGTTGCACTCATACCAAAAAAAATGCGACCAGACTGCAAAATGAGTTTGTGTTCCCAGATTCATCTCATTCATTTATTTTTGGGTCTCAATCATGCTTTTCTTTGTGCGTTCTCATCAAACATTTTTAATGGCTTAGTAAAGTATAAGGATTTCCTATGTAATCAACATTTCCTCTTTCTGTGAAAGTGTTTTAAAAATAAAGTCCTTCAAATGTCTAGTCATTTTTTTTTCCAGTAAAAATGAATGGCCTTAAAAGACATTTGTTCTGGCAGTCTGTTTAAAGATGAGAGAAATGAAAGCCAAGAAAACCGGAAGAAGATGGCCTCCAGGGAAAGATCTGTATGATGAATTGGAAATTGCAAGGAATACTATTTCTGCTTTCCCAGGCAGAGCTGTCACCTCAAAAGCCTATTTCCATGAAAAGGAGTGTTACCCAGAGTATCACATTGTCTTCTGTCGAGTGCATATTCCCTTAACGCGGGTGAGGCACTTGAAGGGGACCACTAATAATTCAGTCCTGTTGTACAACAGAAACTTATATTTTGATACAGAAGAAATCTCAACCATACAGAAGAAATCTCAACCATACAGCAGTCTAGATTTTCTGAACTAGCAAGAAAATAAACATTTAAAAAAAAAAAAAGATAGGAAGGAAAAAAAAGAGGTAGAATTACTATCCGCTATAAGGCAATTATGAAGAGCTGCTACACCAACTCAGGTCCTTTGACAATTCTCCCCAGACTCAGCAGCCAGCAGACACCCCAGGGAGGTCCAGTGGGGAAAAGTATGACTCTTCTGTACTGGAGGAAAGGAATGTGATTCTTAGATCGGAAAGGTCAGGTAAATCCCACTCTCGTTCCCTGGCCACTTTGTGCTGCACAAGCAACATCTCAAAGTGCTACTTAAGTGCCTTTTTATTTCCCACCTGTGTCACTGTTTAGAATAATACATTCCACTCTCGTTGTGTGAATTAATACTTGTTCTCTTTTGTTTGAAGTATTATTTCTCCTCTTCCTAATAACCAGGGAAGTGGTGAATGAGTTTGTTGTCACTTTATAAAGTTAGCCTTTCTCACCTTTCCTTTTTCTTTCTGAAGAGCCCAAATTCTTTTATTCAGTTATCATAAATAACTATACTAGCTAATCCTTCCTAAATGTGAATTTCTTTCTTCTAAAAAGGAAGACTTGCTTTTATTGACTCTCCCTATTTCAATGGTTTCTGGGATACCAGCTTTACCAAATATTTAGGATTGTCCCTAGAAAAGATTTCTAAAATCAAGTAAGTTTGGGAAACAATGGGCCATAAAGCTAACAGTTTTGTTAACAGATTGTCATGCTTTTGGTCATTTAGGAAAGCTATTTGGGAGGAAATTACCCTCTTAAATGCAGAAGTTCAAAGAAGAAAGCTTTGATGGCCAGATGTTTCTTAAAATAAAGCAAAATTTAAAAAAATATTATAATGTCAAGTTCAACTCTAGAACTGGATGGCATGGAGTTGAATCCTGACTTTATAACTTAGTAGCTAAATGACCTTAGGTAAGTCATATAATCTCTCTGTGCCTTAGTGTCCTCATCTATAAAATGAAGACAGTGAAGGAATGCCATCAAGGGGCAGCTAGAAAATATGAATCTTAATGTACTAATATGCACTGTGCATCTTTGGGAAGGATTAGAGTTTGTAGCTTTTAGCTGATTTTTTTTTTTGGGGGGCCAGGAATATCTCCCCTCCCCCAAACCCACTTAACATCCTGCTGAACATAGTTTTGGAAGCACTGACTTAGTGACATTTAATTATTGCTTGTGCTTCAAAGACTTATGTCTAAAAACCCCATTATCTCACGTTCCCAAAGAATATTTAAGTTTTATCATGCTTTTTAAAAATTGTTGATAAAGAACAGGGGGAATTAGTTTGAACATGTATTTTGGAAGAGCAGGAAAGCAAGCCAATGAACTGTATACCAGTTTTTATTAATTATGAATTAGTTCTTTTGAGGAACGGCAGGTACATTATAGCGGTATTGGCCTACAGTAGATTTGTGAACGTGAAGATTTTGACCTTATATATTAAATTTTTTTTAAACTACAAGTATGCAAAATGACTTTGAATTATAGTGCTCTCATAATTCATTTTTCTTATAGCTTCTGTTCACTACATTTATGTGAATGGTTGGGCAAATATAAAGATCATGTAAAATTTAATTAACTAGGAAAGGAGTTTTGTAATGGTTTTCATAAACTTCTTATCATTAAAAAAGAAAGAATGTGCATAGTGTAAATCTGTGCCTTGTTGTTAGGCAGACCATGCTTTCTTTTTCTCTATGATCATGCCACTTGCCCCCCACCCCCTTACCCCCAGCCACACACACATGCACACACACATACACTGCAAGATTAGTGTCAGGACTTTCACATTATCCCAATGTGTCAAACTATTCTATTACCTTTTCCAAGCATCCCAGATGTCCTTACCGTGAGCACTAACCCATCACAGATCTGAGTTGGACAGAACCTTCAAGGTCATCTACTCAAAGCTAAAATTTTCACAGTGCTTACCCTGTGCTAGCTCCTAAGAATTTTATAGCAGGTAACTCATTTAAGTCTTACAACAGCCTATGGTGGCATTATTTCTATTATCCTCATTTTATAGATGCAGACGCTGAGGCAAATGTTCATATTCTACTACTTTGGAGAGGCAAGTATGCCTTTCCAGTGTTTGGAGAAAAAAAAAATTCCAGGTAGTACTTCTCCATGCTGTGCTCCAGCCAGAGCCTCAGGCTCTGGAGGGTTTTAATATTGACCACGCTGCTTAGATGGGGTTGAAGAAGACTGTATCCCTTTCTGTAAGAGTGTTCCAGAAAGGAACACCACGTTTGGTCACTTGCGTGTTCGGTCCTCAGTCAGCACTGACTCCTCATCTTCTCTCTTCTTTATTCATTCACTAATATAGTTAGTGAGTATGTCTGTGTTGGCAGCTATATTGTAAGTTTCTCTGTCGCCTCCTGCATTCCAGCCAGAGTGAGAAGTGCAGTAGAAGTGCTGAGGAGTGAGTGGCTTGTCGGGATGCTTCATCTCTCCAAGTCTCACTTAAAACATGTGAAAAGCAAGAGCTTCGGGTTTCTTTTTATTTTAGGTTTCATTGAACCTTGCCTTCTAGAACCCCACCTAGAATCCCATTCTAGACACTACAATGCTTAGAATAGCTCTTTGCACAGTACAAATATGTAATCATGATTTGTTCAAATCAGTATGTAGAAATTCTTTTAAAAATATCTCTGAAAAATTTAAAACGTGTGGTAATCAGGACTTTTAGACCCCTCAAAATATCCTGTACAGAGCTTGGGGGGGGGGTCCCTTATTAAAACACAAACGGTTGGACCTCCCACCCAGAACTTCTGAAACAGTAGGTATGGAGCGAGGCTTGCCAGTTCCCTCAAGTTTCAAGGTGCTGCCAGCGCTGCTGGTCTGGGGACCACATCTGAAAACCACTGTCCAGAGAGCACTCTGAAAACTGCCATGTAACTATCCTCTGGCTTCACAATTAAAAAAATGACTTAATAAGCTTGTCCCGCCCAGTGGTGGGGATAACAGCTTCATGTGTTTGTTATCCCTTGCTTGTGCGTTTTAACAGGAGTATCCTAAAGACTGCAAACCTTCACTCAAAGGACCAAATCCAGTCCCTGTCCTCATTTCCTCCTATGTAAGCTGCCTTTGGACCCACTGCTTCACTAAAACTGTCCCACCCCCTAGGATATGGGGGCCTTCTGGGTTCCACCTACCCGCAGTCCTCACCACCACTGCTACCATGTGCAGATTAAGAGCATGGGTTCTGAAAATGAACTGCCTTGGGTTCAGATGCTGCCTCTTCACTCCACACCCAACCCTAGGTAGTTCACTTCATCTGTGCCTTATTTTCTTCATCTGTAGCTGGATTTTAATAACAATACTTACCTCATATGGCTGTTTTGGAGATTAAATTGGTAAGTATTTGCAAAGGACTTAGAATAATCCCTAATACTAGAAATTATGCCATTAAGTTAGTTTTCTTTTCAATGTTTTTTCTCCCCAGATTTATAGAGATATAATGACATATTACATAAGTTTAAGGTGTACAATGTGTTGATTTGATAAATTTATATATTGCAAAATGATTAACATCATAGCATTAGCTAAGACCTCTGTCCTCTCACATAATTACCCTTTGTGTGTGTGTGTGTGTGTGTGTGGTGAGAACATTTAAGATCTACTCTTGTAGCAACATTTAAGTATACAGTACAGTATTATTAGCTGTAATCACCATACTGTACATTAGATCCTCAGAACTTGTTAATCTCATAACTGGACGTTTCTGCCCTTTGACCAGTATCTTTCTTTCCTTTTTTTTTTTAAGATTTATCTATTTATTTGAGAGAGAGCACAGGAGCTGGGTTGGGGGGAGGGTAGGAGCAGAGGGAGAGGGACAAGCATACCCCACTGAGCAGGGATCCTGACTCAGGGCCAGATCCCAGGACCGCAGAGATCATGACCTGAGCTGAAATCAAGACTTGGACACTTAACCCACTGAGCCACCCAGGCACCCCGAGCAGTATCTTCCTATTTCCTCCCAACCCCCAGCCCCCTAGTAACCACCATTCTTCTCTCTATTTCTATGAGTTCGACTTTTCTTTCTTTCTTTCTTTCTTTCTTTCTTTCTTTCTTTCTTTCTTTCTTTCTTTCTTTCTTTCTTTCTTTCTTTCTTTCTTTCTTTGATTTCACATGTAAGTGATACCATGCAATATATGTCTTTCTTGGCCTGATTTATTTATTTAGCAAAATGCCTCAAGGTTCATCCAGGTTGTAGCAAACAGCAGGATTTTCTTCTTTCTTGTGACTGAATAGTATTCTATTGTATATACCACGTCTTCTTTATGCATTTATCCACAGACAGACACTTACATTGTTTCCACTTCATAGCTATTGTGAATAATGCTGCAATGAACATTGGAGTGCAGATATCTCTTTGAGAGCCTACTTTCACTTCCTTTGGATATACACCCAGAAGCAGGATTGCTGACTCACATGGTAGTTCTAGTTTTAATTTTTTGAGGAACCTCCACACTGTTTTCCATAGTGGCTGCACCAGTTTGCATCCCCACCAACAGTGCCCAAGGGTTCCTTTTCTCCACATCCTCACCAACATGTATTATCTCTTGTCTTTTTGATCATAACCATTCTAACAGGTGTGAAGGTGATATCTCATTGTGGTTTTGATTTGCATTTCCCTCATGATGAGTGATGTTGAGCACCATTTCATGTGACTGTTGGCCATTTGTATGTCTTCTTTGGAAAACTGTCCAGTCAGTTCCTTTGTCCATTTTCAATATTTTTCTTGTTTTGTTTGCTGTTGAAATATATGAGTTCTTCATATATTTCAGATATTAAACCCTTATCAGATACATGATTTGCATAGATTTTTCTCCCATTTGATAGGTTGCCTTTTCATTTTGTTAGCCTATTGGGTTTTTTGATGTGCAGAAGCTTTGAGTTAGCTTTTGTTAAATGTTAAATATTTCCCAAATTTGCCTCTCAGGGTATCAGCTTCATGATTTCTCTCATAGCTACATACCACCTCAACTATCACTTATTTTTTCTTTAAATTAATCCACTTTACTAACAAATTGTAAAAAGGAAACATAGTATTACCATAAATGAAATACAAATATGAATTGGTAATAGAAGCTAACCATAAAATGAATATACTGAAAGCCAGTGTTTTTCAATTCTAACCAGATATTATTTTCTGCTGAACACTGAGCCTGAGACTCACTCCCTCTTTATTGAAAAAAAATAGAAATTTTTTTTTATAGAATATAGAAATTAGCAAGTTCTCACTGCTGTTAAATAAAGCCCCACATCTCACTGACTTCAAACGTTAGAGTTTATCTCCCACTCATGTGACAGTCTAGTGCAGGACTACTGACTGAGGGACTTTGACTCCTTCTGTGTTATGGCACCAACAACTCCTGGGCCCAGAGAACTCTCTGCTTCCAGACAGCAGATGGGGAGAGAGCATGGAGAAGATACACATGATTTTTCCTCCTGGTCTGAAACTGACACACATCATTGAACCTGATGTTCCTTTGGTGTAAGTCACCACCTAGCACCAGGCATGCAGGTCCGGACTAGGTAGCCACTTCCCAAGGCAACTTTATAATATGAAAGTGAGGACACAAGTTTTTGTGGTCAAGTTATGAAATATATACACTTATAGCAAAACATAACCATAGTTTTCTCACCTGCTGGGAGGGATAACTAACTACATTACTGTTTATCACTAACTATATTACTTCTTCAGTAATTCTCCTGAATTCATTGAATTCTGTCTCCTAACCTCAATTCCACTCAGAAACTATGTTTCAAGAATTTAGCAACACCTTAATTAGCAAAAGTGCTGGAATACATATAGACACTGAAGTAACCTTAATTTCTCATATCATGACACAAAGTTAATGAGATAGTACCCCGTGTATCTTTTTACCTCTTGGTATAGCTTAGAACCTTCTTTGGCTAGCTTGAAATTGATGATGGGAAATGAGCTCTCTCTATATACATGCCTGTATAATAACCAAGAAGGCACAGTGTGTTTGATAGGAACCTAAATATAAACCCAATGCTTTCCTACATTTTAAATTTTAAGTCTGTGTCATGACCTTTATGGATAAAGTTGCTTTTCAGATATTATTTCACATATATCTGAAGTGTATGAGACAGGTGAAGTACTATCACAATGATTGCATGACCTCTACTGCTGCATTACATCTGAAATGGTTTTCTTGTACCAATTTCAAACCAATGATGCATGGATATCTTTGAATCATCACCAGTTGAAAGAGAGAGGAATTTCTAATCAGGTCTTTATAAATAAAAACACAAAGCTGTTTGGAGTTTGGCATTTGATGAAAGTCTACAGTGATTGCATCTTCCTGAGAAAACTTACTTCAGTATTTTGTCGTTAAGGAATATAGATACTAGAGGGTCAGCCTCTGGGAATTGAGGTATAAGAGCAACATTATGCACTTATAACAAACATTTAAACATTTATATTTGGGGATTTATGATTTGCACCTGCACTTTTGTAGGTTGCTATTCATTGGCAAGATGGGGTTTTTTAGTCACTACCAAACAGGGTAATAGATAAGATATAGGACCACTACCGGTTCTATTCTCAAAGATGGGATAGAGATATGGATAGGTCATTTAGCAAAGGGGGTGTGTGTAGGTCCAACTTCATAAGCAAGGTAGGGGTCAGAGGACTTCATAATGTCAACACTGAGTTCAATAAAGAATAATGGAGTCACTCCATCAGAGGATGGGGTATAAAAGAAATATGGTACTCCAGCTTGGGGAGATCTGTGGAATGTAAGGCTTCTGTTTACCCGGCGGGTTGAGGTTCAGGAACACAGGTCTTGCCTCCAAGAACATAGACTGTCAGGTTGCAGTTAGAAAGGGACTGTGACTCAAAGAACAGCACAGTTGCTCAGACACAACCCTGGCTGGGTAGGTAAAAAGATGAGGGCCCTTCAGTACCAGCTTCTGAGCCCTTCAATGGTATCATCACATTCCATATCAGATTTACATGGACCATGAATAGACACCACCAACCTTCCACAGGGGTTGCTTAAGAGCTTCCTATAGAACTGAGGATCGGGCAAGGGCTTTCTCCTTTATTGGCAGAGGAAGAGTCGGGGTGGGATGAGTTAATGAGTCCAGATGAAGGGAACTGGAAGGCAGATGCAAGAAATGAAGTGAGGGTCGACTCCTATGTACTTACTGTGCCAACTTACACTTTCTCTTCCAGTAGAGTCTCTCTCTCTCTCTTTTTTTAATATCCCAGTGAATAAAAAGCTTTTGCTAAGGTAGAGGAGCTATGAACAGCTGATCCATGAGAAGCCAGTGGTGGATTCACCTCACTGGGGCCACAGGCATTCTTCTTCCTCATGTTCCACTCCCTTCTCACTGTGCTTTCTGTAGACAGCTGGGGGCTAGAGGCAGGCAGAAGGAGGGGTCATGTTCCTTCTCAGCCCACCTCAGTTAACACGGCTCCTCACCTCAACTGTCTCTGGAAACAGGTTTCATTTATTAGTTCACAGAAGAAAGAAGATGTTATCAAGGAGAACTACAAAGTGACAAGGTTTTAAGTATCCCTGTCTCTGGATTCCATGCACTGTACATGTCATGTTTCCCCCTCTCCCACTCCCAAGGAAGAAAGCAAATCAGTTATGCTCTTTACCCAAGGGCTGCTTTGGGAATTGAATGAAAGTGGCAGCCAGTGATTCCAGATTAAGAACTTCTTCTTGATGATGGTGAGAAAATAACCAATCCACCACGTCTTCGATTCCACATAAGAACCAAGAGTATGCAGAGGAAACATGAAGAAATGTCATTGAAAACGGGATCTCAGAGAAATAACAGCAGAGTTAGAAAGGGTGGTGCAAATCTCCTTTGGTGTTTGTTGGAAGTTTGGCATGTATGTCAAAAGGTTTAGGAAAGTAGCTTTTGAAACTCAGTTCTTTCACTCCCGGAGACCCCAGGATTGTAGAGGTCCCATTTATGACCTTATGCTTTGTGCCCTAACACTGTTCCCTTAAAACTGTAGAAATGCTAGGAATGTGGTGGAGCTCCAGGGTGTAACCTGAATGTTGGGAAGTGTGAATAGGGAGCTGGGGGGCTGTGGGGGGTGAGCTGGCTTAACCTGGAAAAGTTGGAGGAAAAGCTTACAAGTTTCTAGGCAGAAGCTATGGTCAAAACAGCTCTGAACTCAGATTCAGATTCTGGCTGTGCCAGTAACTGTGTGACTCAGGCATGTTTAACGTCTCTATTTCTCTCTGGATAAGGTGTCCTTATCTATAAAATGGGCAGATTGAACTGGATTTCATTCATGCATACAGCCATTCACATTTATTGCCAGGAACTGTGCTTTAATATGGAAGTATAAAGATAAACATTATACAGTCCCTGCTTTGGAGAAGCTCGCAATTGAGCGGAAGGGACTGATGTTGCTGATAGTTACAAAATCATGAGGAAAGTACCACAGTAAATGTACAAAGCGCTACTGGAACACAGAGAAGAAGGGATGGGTTGCACCAGGAATAGACGTAAGGAATAGGCAATATTTAAATTACATCTCAAGCACAGAACTATGCCTTGCCTACCAAGCTATACTAAGTGATGGGCCAAGTATAAAAGCCTGGATATATGGAAATGCCTGGTATGTTGGAAGAATTTAAATGTCTAGCTGTGGCTAGAACATAGCATGTATGGAGGCTGTTGTAAGAGTTGCAGAAGCTGAAAAAGGTGGGTTTAGGCTCAGCTATAAACCATCTTTTATGACAATTCCTGTTATCCCATTGGTTGTGAAGACACACTGAAAATTATAAATAGAAAATTTGGATTGCACACATTTGTTTTCAATGTATCAATCTGGCAGTAGATGGCTTGAAGGCCAGAGAAAAAATGGTCATATTTGAAATATAATTAAGATGTAAAAGAACAGGAGTTAGCAATTGCTGGAGAGAGGCAGATGAGGGGGACAGAGGTGTCAGCATGGTGTGTAATGGTGTGAGAGTTCTAGCCTGAGTGTCTGAGTGGAGGATGGCAGGTTAACTGAGATGGTGACATGGAGGGGCAGGAGGCTTAGGGTAGGAGAGATGAATTTCCTTTTGGGTGGGAATGCTCTGAGGACTTCAATATGCAAATCTGAGCATGTTGAGATGTTGTCATTTAATAGGTGGTTGGGGGCCTGCATCTGGAGGTCAGAGAAGAGAGAAAAAGCTAGGATTCCTTAGAGTAGCAGGGGTTGTAATACCTTTGGGAGAATAAAGTCCTCCAGGGAGACCTCTGACAGGACAAGAAGAGAAGAACCAAAATAAAATACCAGGAACATAGAATTTAGGTTTGTAATTCGCTGACGAGAGCTTTTGCCTCCAAGGCAAACTCACTCTACTTTAGCTTCTGTTCAGGTCATGTTGAGAGCTACCAGAAGGAGGGTCTACCTCCAACTCCTCTTCCAATGTTACCTTCCTAGTAAGGTCTATATCTAAACCCTCTTCATCTATCTGATCACATCTATCTACCCTTTCTCTAAGAGTAATCAGGATCACACCCTTTCTTTGATGCTGTGTTACTTTGAATTCTCCTAGAAGCAGGTACAAAATGTGATTAGATGTACAAGAGATTTATCAAGAGAAACACCTGTAGAAGATAAAAGTTTGGGGAGGGCTGGGCCAGAGAAGGCTAGGAGAGGCCTCAGACTATGATGGAGGTGTGACCTCTGTCAAGGAGAGGAGGAAGGTAGGGAAATTGGGTAGCAAGCCCCTCAGATAACAACGCAGTTTCAAGAAAGACTTGGCCAGGCTGATTGGCAGTTTTCAAATCAAAATTGCCAATCTGAGGTATCTCACATCTCAGGGGAACAGGCTTTCCTGGGTACCCCCACCATGCTTAGTTAGTCATTTGCTAGAAGGAACCCACAGGAAGTACGGTCCCAGTGGAATAGCAGCTGGGCATGTGAGCTGGAAAGCCTCCCTGCAGCAGGAGAATCTGAATGGCCCATCTCACTTCAACCACAGATGCTTCCAGTGACTCAGTAGCATTTCTTTCCAAATGTGCTACTGGCAGTTATTGTCCAAACCAGTTAAAACTCAGACTCCTGCCATTATTCCTTATTTCATTTGTGTCCACCCAACTAGGTTATAAAGCTTTCTTTAAACAGCAATGCCCAACATGGAGTCCTTAACTCAGAAGGTATTTAAGTATTCATCATAATAAAAATTGTTTTATTTTCATTACATGAATCTGCTGATGGTAATAAACAATGGGAGTTTGAACTTAGGAAATTGGGATGGGTGGAGAGGTTAAGGGAGAGTACAATTTGGATGAAGAGTTCCACAGATATCATAGTGAGGGGGGACAGAAATAAAGTAAGTGAAGTAGACACACCCACGAGAGAAAAGCGGACACTAGGGTCTAGGCACCTACATTTGTTGAGATAAAGTCCCAGTAGGCACACAGAACACTATATCCAGAGAACGTGGTAGAAAGGGCTAGTCTAGAGAAAGAACTAGCATTGTGGGGGAGGGGGGAAATCCAGCAGGATGGGATGGATGAGAGTTGAAGTAGACATCACTGCAACTCCCTTTTGTTGAGAACTAAGCTTTCTGCCCAGAGAGGCAGTTTTCATGCACCATGACACACCTTCTTAACTTTGGTGAATTGGACCAGAAGAGACACCTGTCCCCAGCTGAACCCCCTGGGAATTTGGAGTTGGGATGCAGTAAATCTAATTAGTTGAACTTTCCCTGAACTGAGCTGACATGTTCAAAATAGGGCTCTTGGAAACTGTTGGGGCAATCGTGTACGCTAAGAAGCAGGAGAACTGGTTTGCAGAAAGACAAGAATGAGTCAGGCATTCAGAGAAGAGCTGAGAGGCAGTGTAATTCCAGAGACAGGGAGTGAGACGGAGAGAGTAGTTGCCCGGACTCCTGAGGAATTTCCATTCCTGGACTTGATCCTGAGCCCCATCCCCCAAGTTCTGAGATAACACTCCAAACCCTAGAATAAATTCCCAGTTTTGCTTAATCCAGTTTGAGAGAGTTTCTTTTAGTAGCAGCCAAAGAGTATTGATTGAGACAGTGTTTCAGCAGATAGGCTGAAGACACAAATAGGGAATTCAGAAATGTGCAATGTGCTGACACACAGCCAGGCAAGAGGTTAGCATTAGGAAAACAGAAGCAGAGCCCTAGGAAGAGGGGCCTGGACAAGGCAGGTCTTTGCCTGGTAGGAACCTGGTAACCAAACGCGTTATCAAGTCAGGGACGAGCATCCAGGATCTGGTTATAGGAAGGAACTAGGGTGTAAGGTAGAGCCTTCATCACAGGAACAAGGCAGAAGTTGATTATTAGGAGTCAGGCAGAAGGTCAGAGGCTGACTGAGACCTTCAGATCTAATAAGGATGGAATTCACACATACATTTAGTAAGAACTATTGGGTATCTGTTACATTCAGAGGAATTTTGTGTATCGTGGATTAACAGACGGAGTTGGGGGTAGGGCCAGGGACAAGGGGGTGGAGCCAGCCTGGGGGTAGAGACCCCCTGGTACATGCTCTGGAGGAGAGAAGGCTTGGGAGGGCAGAATCAGGCCAGGAGCCAGGCAGCTCATGATGTGGAGTAGGTGAAAGATTTTTAGAATTTGGAACATTGTAGGGCAAAACAGACGTGGAAGAAGTTGAAACTGAAAATTCAGAAAGCAACTTCTTCCAAAGAGCAGCATAAGAGTGATTCAGAAAGGAAGATAAGAAGATGTCAGGCACACAGCTTATCTATTTGTCAGCTTCTACTAGGGCCCTGGTGGCAACTGATGAACCCATAGAAAATACCTCTTGTGCCTCTTCAGGCCAGATGAACTGTTTCATCACCCACCTGCTCTACTTTACCAAAGTTAAAAATTTCAAGAGGATTTGGGAGGCTATAAATGCCAGCCTTTCCTAATTCAATCCAGTCTTACCAGAGAGGCAAGATTGGATTCCTTTAATATAATTCAGCTCAGCATCTACTGGTTTAACCTTGAACCCTGACCTCCTTGGAAGAAGAGATACAGTAAGAAAAGAGGAAAAGTTAGAAAGAATAAAAATTAAGAAATGCTCTATAATCTGTTACTCATATTGGAGTAGAACTAGGCCAAACAATCTCCTATGAACTTCTGTATCTCCCACTTATAATTTTAAGTATCCTGTAATTACAGATACTACCTTTCATCAAGACCCCAAAAACATTTTTCCAGGCAATGTTAGGGACTCTCTGTATAGTATGTTACTTAACCTAGACAAGATGTACTGGAAACTAACCTTAATAATGACAAATTAGGCAACATAACATTTGCTCCATTTCTTTTCTCTTAATCATATTTCTAGTGTTGATCATGGTATTAAATAGAGTCAAAAGATCTGGGGCTGAGTCAGCAATTTCTGGTTGGCTTCTGACTGGCTTGATGGGGAGCAAATTTTTTAACCTCCCTAAGCCTTCATTTTCTCGTTCATGGAGGAATATTAACACATGCCCTAATACCTTGCTGGGTGATTTTAAAGGCCATGTATGAAAACCACTGAAAATGGTATAAACACCAAGGGAAAATAGGCAGGTCCTTTAGTAAATCAGCATAGTAGAGCAAAGAATCTGTACCAGAATCTAATTTTTCTCCTTACTGGCTCTGTGGCTTTGGGCAATTCATTTGAGCTTCAAGTCTTGTTTTTTTTTCAATTATAAAAGAAGTATGATAATATTTTCTGTTTCATTTTTTATGAAGATTAAAATGACATATGTATACCAAAATATAAAGAATATATTAATGACTACAACTTTTAATACTGTCTCAGAATAGAATAATGAGATTTTGGCGAAGGATAATCTCAAGGCCAAATACATGGGAATTGATTTTGTTTCTTGTTATGGAAGTATTAATATAATTTGACTTTAGGATGTCTTTATCTGATCCTTTCTAGAATATTTTCATAGAAAATTGTTCTGATTTCTGTGAAATGTCAAATTTAAGCAAGACATAATCACTTAAAAATAAAACGTGGAATTCAGTTACATACCAAAAATAAATATGTGTGTCCTTAAAGATCCTTTGTAAATTTTTTTTGAATGAAGTCTTTCAGAAAACAAAAATGGTATGGTACATTTGTATTCATAATTTATCAGTTTAATACTCCCTTGAATTGAGAGAAATATGGGTTGTATACATAGGGATAATGTTCTAATAAAAGGGTTTAGTTAAGCAAATATGATTCAGTTTTAGATTGAGATTGTTACCACTCAAAGGAGTTACTTTCTTGCATTTTTTAAAAAATAAAATTATTCTGCATTTATACTGCTTAAATTCTAATGTTCTTTAACCTTTTATTTTCTTTCAAGATAATAGTTGGAGAAACTGCAGTGTTTTGTCTACAACTGGCCACACGGGATTTTGAAAACCAGGAGAAAACTATTTTAACTGGAGATTGTTGCTATATAAACCCACTGGTGCGGCGAACTGTACGATTTTTGGGTATGTGTTCATTGAATTATTTTTATTGTTGCTGAAACCATGTTTATGTATAAGCTAACCCTTAAAATGATCAGCATTTTAACTCTATGCAAATATTGGATTATATTTTATTTGAAATGTCTGTTTGGTTTTAAAAATAACAGTGCATACTACTTTCTCTTATATGGCTCCACCTCAGATGTAATTTCCATATTATTTTAAGAAAAAAAAAAAGAATATCACACTTGGATGTTTAATATTCTTTAAGAAACTAAAAATTATATAATTAGAAGAAATGATTTACTGTGTTTATGAAATTTCAGAAACAATGCTTGGGGAGAAATGATAATCTAGTTAGATTGTTGAACATCATGAAAGACAAGAAAAATAGCTTGGCAAAGAAAAGATATGTTGTGTTTGTTAATTATCAGATGTAGCTCTCCATGCACTACCTCTGAGCTTTTTTTTTAATGTGAACAAAAAGGTATTAGTGATTTTATTAGAGGAAAAGATTTACTATTATTATATTGTACACCTGAAACTAACATAACATTGTACGTTAACTATACTGGAATTAAATTTAAAAATTTTTTTTAAATTTTTTTATTTTTTTATTATATTATGTTTAATTTTCGAAAAAGATTTACTGATACTTGAGCCTTCAGTCTGAAATTCTAGCACTAATACATGTAAGCATTGATGAATTATTGCAAATCATTTCAATTCAGTAGAAACTTGGCCAAGACAAATTTTTTAAGTGGACACAATAAAGTTTAATATAAATTATCATTTCCAGTATTTACCAGCTAAAAAAGTATGTCTGTATATGCTAAATAAAATTTAAGATAAATTTTTATCTGTATTTAGATTGAGATTAAGGTCCTGTACCCTTCAATATATTTCTCATATCGGTGGGATCAAGATGAAGACTTTAGAGATACTATGCATAGATCACCTAATCTATATATAAATCCACTTAAAGATTAATCAAATGTTATCTTGCCTTTGAATCTCTCTAAAGACAAAAGGTCTCCATATCTAAGACTGTTCTTTTTATTGCCATCAATTTATGCATCTCCAAAGCCCTCTTTTATACTGTTGAAGTGATGACAACTTTTATATGAAACTTTAAAAAGCTATTTTTTACATGCATCAATACTGTGTTCTTGACTCATTATCTTTGCATGAGTCATTTAATAACAAAATAAGCAATAATATACTCAAAACTAAAAATGATAAAATTGACACTTTCCAAAATACTGTTAAAGCAAATTTTATTATGCCTACTTAAGTAGATATTTTTTTGCATTTGCACACATATTTCTAAAGAATATATGGCACAAAATAAAGCATGTTTTAAATCTGTGTATGTTTCTCATTATATGATTTTATGAAATATTTACGAATGCTTGATTTGTTTCTTTTCCCTTGTTCATTATGATTTGGATATTTCTGGTTTGTTAAAATGGGAAGTTTATAAGCAAAACATTATTGCATAATAGGGCATCATTCTTTGTAGGGACTTTATCCTGGCGGTCAGCACTGTGGATACATTCATGGGATCTCACTTTAATAAGTATCTTTGTACCTACAGTATTGGCCTTGGGCCTGATGCACTGAATATTTTAATTCAAAAGCACATTTAGAAACTTTACAAGTATCAAGAGACATTTCCATATCCTTATCAAATACTTCTCTCTATTTTACACAGGAAAACTTATTACAGCAGATAAAGAGAATGGTTTGGTTAAATAAAATGAGTACATCTTAGCCTAGATTTCAAGGGAGTAGAGATGAAGACTTGCCAGCTAAGTTCCTGTGCTGGGCCATGATGTTTGGAAGCAGAGGTTATGTACATGAACGTTCTATTAAGCTCCTCCATTCTCTTTCATTTCTCTCCCTCTCCTAAGTTTCTGCTTTTGATAACATTTACTTGTATGACTCATGAAATGCTGGGAAGATGTAAAGAAAGACCTTTTCATTATTTCCTTTTAACGTTTCTAGATAAAGAACTAAGGTCTTTGTTTCGTTGCCATTGTATACACATAGAGTTTTGCTATGTGCAGTTTATGTGCCTGAGCCTTTTATAATCTTATATAATATTTCAAAAATTAAAAGGATAGCCATGCTTCTGATGCTGGAAAATTATTTGATCCTGCACAACTTTCCTGGTGACATCCTAATAACAGCCAATAATTATGTATAAAGGTTTAGCAAACAAACAATCCAGAAATTTATGACTAAGAAATAAAGCATCTGATTATTATCATAGAACCATATGACTTTTTAATGAACCAACTGTTTGGGAAGTTTTCTCCTGGCATAATGTAAAAATGCCTGATGGAATTTTACTTCCCAAAATTAAGAAGAATAGATTCCTTCACATTGGTACCACATCCTCAAAGATTGTATCTGTCAGTTTAATTGAAAATGGTGCCAAGGAATTTATTTTGCCTAAATAGAGGAGAAAAATAAATTTTGGTTCTAATGACCAATGACATTGAATTTAGAAATTTTTTTTTTAATTTGAGTAAATTGTCACATTCCTCATAAAAAAAAAATCTGTGTATACTTAATTTTATACGTTCCGGTAACCAAAGCGAATAAATTTTAATGCTGTGAAGATAATTGAAAAGTCATAATTTTGACTGCACTATTATTTACGAAGTTGCCCCAAATTTGATAAAGTCCAACCATAAAATATAAGGTGGAACTAAGTTACTAGTCGTTATGTGACTTTTTAAAATGTGTTTGTGAAAGCAGCGTAGAAAGCAATCTGAACCATTCTTCTTAAGATTTTCCACGACATTTAAATGAAAACTAATGGCATTGGATTTTACTGCTAATTGGTACCTCCAGCAGAGTTAAAATCAGTCTGAATGGGTTTAAGAGGCATAATCAAAGGGAGACACCTGCTCTGCTTTATGTTTATAAGATGCAAAATATTTTCAAAATAGGGAAAAATCAAGATGGCTAACACTAGTAGAAGGTGAGAGGCTGAGCCCTCTCCAGAGAAATATGTCTCCTTTTTAAAAATTGCATTACCCAAACACAGTCTTAGAATATATCTTCTTCTTTTATCTTATGTCATAAACCTGCCATGCATAAACTGTAGCCAGTGGTAGACAGCTCGATATGTTAAATAATTTAACACTCCCACTACTCCAGAAAGCAAAGAATTGGAGAGAAGTGAAATGGAAGGAACCACATGTATGTATGAATTATTTTATAGTTTCTAAAATATTTCGATGTTGGCTTATTGTAAACTGAAATACAAACAAAACAAAACAAAACGGAGTTACGATGGTTTGTTTTCTTCCTCAGGTATTTATACATTTGGGCTATTTGCTACAGATATCTTTGTCAATGCTGGGCAAGTAGTCACAGGGAATCTGGCTCCACATTTTCTTGCCCTGTGTAAGCCCAACTATACAGCGCTTGGATGTCAGCAGTATACACAGTTCATCAGTGGGGAAGAGGCCTGCACGGGCAACCCAGATCTCATCATGAGAGCAAGGAAGACGTTTCCATCCAAAGAAGCGGCTCTCAGTGTCTATGCAGCTATGTATCTGACAGTAAGTAAGGATTATTAACCAGTCTTAGTCTGTCTTTCTGTTCATTCTCCCAATGTAGAAATTCTTTTTCTCTGCCATAATGGAAGTCACATTAACAGCTTAATTTATTAATTAAATTTAATAAAATAAAATTATTATTATTATTAAACTTAATTTATTAATTAAATTTAATATTTTAGCCATTTAATTTATTTTTAATAATAGCTGTTTGGACTGTGGATAGAATTAAGTCAGTTGACTCTCATGAGATTATGTGTGGGTAGTTGGTTGTATTAAAGAATATAGTCATTAGCATTTCTATTTGAGAATATGTTTGTCTTTATGTTAAATAGGGCTTAATGGAAACAAATTTGTCCCGTAGCAGTCCCCATAATCTTGTAATAGCCCAATTAAGAAAACTATCCAGGCCTCTTAGCTGCCTACTCAAGCTTTAACATTCTCTGGTGGAGGTGGGGAAAGGGGCAGTCTTTTCTTTAGAAAGTTTTTTTGTTTGGTTATTGGTAACAGTTGTCATCATAATATCTCAACTAGTGTTTCACTACTTTCGCACAGAGCTAGCCAAAATGTCCTTGTAAATTATGGTTTTTTTTCTTTATTCTTGAGTCTTTGCCATCATTTTGGTGGTGAGAGCCAGACCCCTGCCGCAGATGTCCAGGACCTCTAGGTGGAAGTAAATGGTCATGGTTGAGTGCGTTACGGCTTCACAGGGGTAGAAAGAAGGGCAGCCTTGACAGGCAGCTCCTGGACCCAGCATTCCTGCCATCTGCCCTTCCCTCTATTACCAGGATCTGCCTTGTAGTTCTGGAGCTGGACTCCCAAAATATATTCTGTAGGCTTTTCCATGCCTACAGTAAAAAGTTCACAGATTTTAAATGTCTTTCAGGGTTCTCCTTTCCAATGATTCTAATAGCTCCTTTCTTCTGATTCCAGCTCATTGACTAGAGATCTCAGGACCTGTTCATTGCTGATGACTTAAAAAAAACTCAGAATTATTTTTACCCTCAAGGAGCTATTTGATTACGGAAATATTTCTGATATTCTTAATGCAGTCGTGTCTGCTTGTCTCTAAAAGCAGAGAGAATACACAGTAATACCCTATGACATCTCTACTTGAGATTGGAAACAAAATTACTGAATAAGCAACAATTTAGGAGGGAAAATATAGCACCATACATACCGCTCACAATGGCAGGATAATTCTGGAGGCCATAAGTACATGCATTTTAACATTTCTAAAGTTTTCAAGCTGAGCTAATTCTGTCCCTCACAGCCTGGACTTTTAAAAATCCCATCAAAAAAGGTTTTATAGAGTTAAAGATCAAATCTCATCCTATCCATTTTCTCTTCCACTGTCTTCTGACTTTGTATAGTTTGTCAGTTACAACTCCCTTCTTCCCCAGTGTGCTCCGAACTCCACTCTTCCAATTTCCCCGGATTTCTTTATCCCATCAGCTTTGCTTTCTTCTTCCCATTCTAAGGCACTACAGACTTGCTATAAATCTGTTTATCCATGCATATTCTTTCTTATTCATTATATTGCTTCACTACATGTCCCATCTCTCTTAGAATATGAAGCATTCAGCCTGAAAATGAAGATTTAAAACTTGAGTGAATCAGAAGTCTCAAAATACTTTTCATTCATTGTCATCACTTCTAAATCTGACCTTGTTATTTGTATCCGAGGATGAATTGCAAATATCTGCATATACATATGTGATCAAGCCAACGACTTGAGACAAATTCCAGAATACTCTCTGAACCCAAATCCTGTTACATGATTATTTTAGCACTAATAGATGATTGGTTTTGCTGTCTAACCAGGGTTTGCCAATGGTAGTGAATGTGTGAGTACTATAAATACTTGATCTTTTTGTTCTGCCAAAATCGTGTTTTCAAAGGCATCGCTTTGGGAGAAGGCATTATGCTTTTAAGTCCTGGAGAAATCTTAATATCTTGTCTTGCCTCTGGTCAGCTGGCAAGTGTTTTAGCAAACTCTTATCTATATATAAAATATATTATAATTATATAATAATTATAATTACTATAGCAAACATTCATTGAGCATTTACTGTGTGTCAAGCATCAAGTGCCTCACTTTTACTTACTTATTACTAATTGTATTAAAATTTATTCTTTATTGATTGCTATTACTATTTATGTAGTAATTGAGTATTTGTATTAATTTACTGGATCCTTATAAAAACTCCTTGAAGTATATAGTATTATTATGCCCATTTTACAGATGAGGACGCTCAGAAAGTGAAGTAACCTGTCCAGATTCATAGAACCACCCATTTCCCTGGCTACAGTGATTCCAAATATTCCAGAGAAGGGATATTAAATCATATTAGTTCTAGTGTGTGCATGGTCAGCTAAATTTCCTCCTGCTGCCACATAATCTCGGCATCCATAAAGGCTACGGCCGAGGGTTCAGATGGTAGATATGTTTAGAGAAAAAACATTTAATAACTCTCCAGCACTCGGCAATCTTCTATCATTAAACAGTGGTTCAGACTAAAAGTCAGGATTCCTCCTTGTAATTACATTGCAGGGTACCTCTGTCTTTTTAACAATAGATTCTGTTCTCTGCTAACTGCTTTTCTCTCTCCCCTGCCACCCGTTTATGAGTGTGGGAGTGTGGGCGGCTGCTATGGCAACTCTGGATATAACTCCTGCTGCAAATGTAGGCATTCCAGTCAGGTTTTGCTGTTATATTTGAACCCGTATACATATATATTTCTTCCCAGCTTCACTAGAGACACCTTGGGAAAACTTTATAATAGAAATGTTGGAGTGGGGGCGCCTGGGTGGCTCAGATGGTTAAGCGTCTGCCTTCGGCTCAGGTCATGATCCCAGGGTCCTAGGATCGAGTCCCGCATCGGGCTCCCTGCTAGGCAGGGAGCCTGCTTCTCCCTCTGCCTCTGCCTCTCTCTCTCTCTCTGACTTTCATGAATAAATAAATAAAACATTAAAAAAAGAGAAAGAAATGTTGGAGTGTTTCGAACTAATGCAGTCTTGTGAAATGCTTGCCGGAATTTTGATGAGTAGGTAAATAAATAGGAAAACAGCCATATATTCAGGATTTTCTTTTTTTTTTTAAGGTTTTATTTATTTATTTGAGAGAGAGAGAATGAGAGACAGAGAGCATGAGAGGGAAGAGGGTCAGAGGGAGAAGCAGACTCTCCGCTGAGCAGGGAGCCTGATGAGGGACTCGATCCTGGGACTCCAGGATCATGACCTGAGCCGAAGGCAGTCACTTAACCAGTTGAGCCACCCAGGTGCCCCCTATTCAGGATTTTCTGTGGAAACAGGCTTATTGCTGTATTTAGGTAGAGATAAATTTGTTTAATGTTGTGTAGGTGTTACAAACATGTCAACACATAAATCAAAATAAATAAGCTCTATTGTGAAGTATATGAATAAGAGCTGCGGCATATTTTTCTGATGTTTCTCTTTGTGGATTAGTCAATAAAATTAAGGAACTTGAAATCTCCCTTAGCATTTGACTTTAATTAAGGCTTTGGGGGTAATTTGATAACAGAGCTGTTCTCTTTTGCTTTACTGAGAACTTTCAGGGGGGAAAAAAAATCCCTATGCCTATTTTTGTAAATGTTGTTGGTTTCCCAGGAAAAAAATTCTGAAGGTTATTTAACCCTCAACCATTAAATTTATAATTCAGTGTTAAGTCACATTGGAATAATATTTGAATTTAGTTTTGTGTTATTCATTTCATGTAAAATGAACAGTTTTTCTAATTAAAGTCAAATGAACTTCAAAGTTGAGAATGAGAAATAATGTTTGGTGACTTTCCAGTTAACCTCATAAATCAGGGAAACAGAAAGACATAAAATGATCTCTTTAGGTTACTTCCCTTTCTGGCCTTAGATTGATTTTTCTGAAAATCTTTAAAAAAACAGAGAAAGAGAGAAAGAAAGACAAAAGGGTTGGCTATACTCGTTGGCCTGTTTTCATGATCTTTTGCTGTAAACAAACCACCCTAAACCTCAAAACAAGAATTTGCTATCCTCAGGATTCTGTGGGGTGATCTGTGGTTTTACTGGTAGTCAAACCTTGCTTCTCTCATGGGTTGTATTTAGCCTAGGGGTAGATGGGGCTGAGGCAGCTCAATAGCTGGGCCTCGCTCATTCTCAAGAGATTTTCCCTGAGAGCAGCTTCCAAGAGAGCAGAGGTCCAAGCTACAGGGCATTTTGAAGCGTAGGCTCCAAGACTCATTCACCATCCCCATCTCTGTGCTCTATTGGTCCAAGCAAATCCACAAGGCCAGCCCGGATTGATGGGGGCAGAGATACAGACTCCACCTATAAATGGGAGGCGCAGTACAATCAGATTGTAAAGGAGTGAATATACCAGGAAAGGAGGGACTTGTGGATATTAAGCAGTTCACTGCAGTCTTTCCCCAGAATTAGCAGAAGCCTCTGAAATATCATTCCTCCCCTTGTTGGTGTCCAGTCTTTGGCATTATCCTGCTCTTGCTTCCCACCCAGCCATCTTTTAAAATAATCTCAGAGGTCCCAGGTGCTCATGGGCTGCCAAGACAAGGGTTAAACAAACACAACCCACTGGTATCTGTTTGCTCCTCCATTAGTAACATTTTACCTAATCTCCGTAGGGGCACAAACAGGTCCTCATTCTGGGGTACAGGAATTTGGGGGGTGCATGGCAGTTTGGCTGCAGCATGTGATGTCATGTGACTGGTCAGGGATTGGGTTTGGCAGAGAAACATCAGGGTGGGTAAAAAGAAAAGCTCTGGACTACCTTCATGGATTTGTCTGGAGTGACTGATCAGATCTGGCTGCCATCAGAAAGCCATGCCTCTAAATCTTCCCTGCCCAGAGGTAATTTAATGCTGAAATGTATAAGATCCCTGTGCTCTAGATTTCAAATGAGCGAATTTGTGTCTACTAGATAATCTATCAAACAATATTTATTGAGCACCCACTTATAATGTGACTGCTCTCCTATTAACTATGACTGTTACTGCCATCACCATTATTATTAGTCGATTGACATTTGTCCTGTCAGCCTTCAGCTAAGTGTCACAGGGGGAAGGGAGGTTACTAAAGACATCTGCAAAGTACCCACTGAGTTGCAATGTTTTCATTATCATGAACCCCTTTTATAACTTACCTTTTTATTTTATTTTATTTTATTTATTTGTCAGAGAGATAGAGAGAGCATGAGAGGGGGGAGGGTCCGAGGGAGAAGCAGGCTCCCCGCAGAGCAGGGAGCCCGACGCGGGACTCGATCCCAGGAGCCCTGGATCATGACCTGAGACGAAGGCAGCCGCTTAACCAACTGAGCCACCCAGGCGTCCCTATAATTTACCATTTTCTTGTCCCACATTCCTCCATGAACTTGATATTTCTAAATCTTCTATCTAATATAATGCTTTCCCATCTCAACTTAGGCCCAGATATTGAACAGCGGCCCATAATAATAAAAATATAATAACGCTGTTTTGAAATGATACACATACAGTTATTAAAATTGCACACATACAGCTATTAAATAATAAACAGTAAATGAGTAAAGACGCATGTATGCTGGGGTTCCTTAGGTGTTAGCAAACTCCAGGATGGGGATTCCTGGCAGCACTTGCACGTTAGGAAAACAGGACTTACTCTTAGAGGACAATATACGGTATAGTCAGGGCTGCATTAGGACTTTTGTAGGCCCTAGACACTTACTTTGCTTTCAGGGCCTCTTCTGCCTTTGAAAAACAATGTATAAAATGTATAAAAGCAAATTTATAAATAACATATATTAAACGTGTTCTTCAACCTAAATGTTCACCTTTCCTTCTGTTTTTAAAAGAAATGAAGACAGTTTTATTGGTCCCTAGAAGTATCATGGGCCCTCGGTACCATGCCTACTGAATAAGTTTGCCCTGAAGAGAGTGCATAATAAACTTCTCGATGGAATATGATTGTTAGTCTATCTGGTAATGACAGTGAAAGCCATTCAGTATCCAGGAGGGAAAGATCACTGTTGCCAAGCACCGTGGGAGAGTGCTTCAGAAGTAAGTGGTACTTGGGCTGGGTTTTGAAGATGAACATAATTTGAATAGGTAAAATAGAGGCATTCCAGGTAAGGGGACAGTGAGAGCAGAGACAGCAAGCAAGAAACAGCAGATACAATTAGGAACTAATGAGGGGGAACCTCCAATGGGGAACATAGATGGGATTTAAGGATTAGCAAGAATAAATAAATTAGAAACACACTGTAAACCAACCCAAGGCTTCACATTTGGGTTAACAAGTAATGTGGAGTTGAAAAATGACATTCCAGCAGTGTTTCAGAATGATTTTATTTAATTCAATTCCATAAATATATAGGGAATGCCTAGAATGCATCAAGCCTGAATATGCTGATATAAACTCCTTCTGAAGTTGATTTAAAATGGTCTGATAGACTGTAAAGACAGAACTAAAAAGGAAAGAAACTAAAAGTAAAAGGAATATTTTAACGACATTGTCAAAGAATCTCAGACATGAAATAAGGGTTTGGAATTAGCTGCTTCCCTTAAGATTGGGAACCCTAGCATTGATGAGACCAGAGTCAGATGAAATGAAGTGAAATGAAATGAAATTCCTAGGTTCTGAGAAATGGAATGAGCTCGGACTCTATGAGCTGCCAAAAGCCTGAACCATTGCAGGGCGAGTATGGATGTGAGCAGCTGGGAATCCCTAAGCATTTTCTCTTAGAGCACAGGAAAGGGAAAGTCTGACCAGGATCCAGAGCCATGGCTCCAGTGTGCACTGTGGGGCTCACACACCATCACCAGCTTCCTTCTATGCTATGGCTAAATTGAGCCACATCCCTGGGCTGCCTGCTCCTGTATTGCACCCCTTTGTCCCCCAGCTTCCATGTATTGGAAAGTAACAGTCTGGCTGCATACTAAGTACTTTATAGGCCTCAATCTTCACAGTGGCTGGAAGAAAAGTATGGCCGTCTTCATCTTACAGGTAACAAAACTGAAGATACAAGAGGCTGATCAACTTGCCCAATGTTGTATTGCTAGTATTTGTTAGAAGCAGAAATGTGACGCAGGCCAGTGTCATTCCAAAGCCAGTATTTGGTCTCTTATGTTGCACTACTTCCTGGCATGCCCCCCCCAGTGGAAAGGAGGCAGCCGGAGGCTGAGTGATCAGAGTGCAGTGCCTCACACACAGTAGGTGAAGAAAACTAGTCAATGGATTTTAATAGAACGTTGCACGATATGAATTAGGACGGTTGTTGAAAAAGTGTGCACTCCATAAATTCCCGTCTCATGTCTTATTTTCCAGGCAGCCAAGTAGCTCAAACACTAAAAATAATATAAATGGTCATGATGATTGGATTTTAACTGTACTTTTGATTTTAAGTGAATGAATATTTTATTCTTACAACCCTTAATTTTTAATAATTTATGTTCTGCACATCATTTGAGATGCATTTCAATTGCTTTTAAAATGACAACTTCTAAGTTACCTTTTACTTCTTTATCATGTACAGTAATAACCTAAGTGGCATTGGCAGAACTTAATGCTCATGAGACCACCATGGTAGGCACTATGACTTTGACCAGGTCCAACAGAACCCAGATTACAATGGGCAACTCTAAACGTGTGGTCATTTGATATCCCAGAATCAAACATTCCATTTCTTCCATGCCCAGTAACATGCTCAAGTCCATTTTTCAAAAGATGTCTCAAGCTCTGCTGCAGAAGTAATGGACTTGCTCCTGAATTCTAGGAGCCAACACTGTGATTCTCACATGAGGGCTGGCCATGAGCTCCAGACTGTATGTTTTCCTCCACTGACATCTCAAGCATCCTAGGGCCTGCTGGATCCTGTGGTCCAAGTATCAGGGCTGCTTGCCAGTATTTGTTGTCAGGGCCCTTTTCTGCTCCAGGGCCCACTTAAAGCTGGCAGCTTTTCAGGTCACCTGGTCTATAGGCCAGAGCAGTATCCATAGGTGTGGGACGTGAGTCCCCAAGAACACAAAGTGATCTAAAGGTGCTGTGTTTCTTTCTTTGTGGTAGGGGTTCAAGATAAGATAATTTGTCTTTTACTTTGGAGGGAATATGTAGTAAGTTCCTGGTCAATGGATCCCTAAAAACTCGATTGATGTCCCAAGCTTTTGAATCTTACAGGGTTTATCTCCCAAGATCTGCAATGCATGTATCTTACCAAGGCCTCCAGTGCACTGACCATCTCTTATTTACCTTGTTCGATCAACATGATGTCTTTGACGCAAAGAATCAATATGATGATCATGTCAGACCATGATATGGCAAAGAGCAGGAGGGTTAATATAGCACTGACGTAAACCGTGATGTAAAAATTTGCCTATTCCATGTGAATGTGAACTCTTTCTCATCCTCTTTCCTGAACAAGATAGAAAAGAATGCATTTGACAAATCAGTGATCACTACTACCTGGTTGAAGATTCAGTAGTCTACAGTCATTCTCCAGGATCTGTCCATATTGGTGAATTAAATAGAGATAGGATAAAAACCACCACCCCTGAATTCTTGAGATCCTAAGTGGTGGACAAATCTTCACCATTCCCCCTCACTTAATGTGGTATTGCTTTTGATTTACTATTTTGGCAGGAGTGGGAGAGTATAGTTTCATAAGTTTCCTATTGAATTCCCCCAATACTCTACCTGCCAAGGGGAAAATGACTACTGGATGTGTTCACAGACCTAGTGGACTTTGGCCCGTATTCACTACATAGTCCCCATGCAACCCTACTCTAGCAGGGGCCATGATGATGCTAATTCAGGTCTCTAGGTATCAATGTCCCCTTAGACTCTGTGTCCCATAATCCTCAAAATATCTGGATATTTTCTTCTCCCCAGTTATATAGTCACCTGAATAAATGGTCATAGGTCATATTGGGGAAGGACTGGGAAAATCCTCACACTATATACTTTCTGTCATGTTGCAGGGTCCTTCCCTCTGGGGACCAGCTGCCTCTTCAGTTAGTGGGTTTCATTTCAGTTTGGTAACTGCCTAAAGGAGTAAAACTTTTTATTGGGGCATCCACTTTCAGCTCTTCATTCTTGTTATCTTGTAGTTATAGATTAAGTATTCTTCTTGGCTCCTCATCTATTTGCCTCTAGGAAGTGCTATGCTTTATAAACCAATTCCAAAACTTTCTGCTGGTCACACCACCTTGGCTGTCACTCAGGCCTTCTGCATTGTTACGATAATTCACACACACACACACACACACACACACACACACACACACACACACACCCACCCCTGCTTCTGATGGTTAAGCACTGGCGATTGGCTTCTGTTTCTTCAGGCACCCCATGATCTGCATGGATATAAAGGCCCCAGCTCTGTGGTAATCTACCCTCCCATCAATAATGGCCTGCAGAGGAGAGGCATCCCTCAACTTCTGTGCCCTGCTGGTGCCCCTCTCACTAGCACATTCCTCGTGCCTCAATGAACAGTGCATCCATGAGGTCTCCTGTGGTACATCATCTTCTGCGGGTCCTTAAGTCCATGTTATATGTCCATTCCAGCAATGCCACTTCTCTGCGCCTTTGAAGTCCTTCCTCCACCACCTGCCAAAGCAATTCAGGCATGTCAGCTTCATTGAGAGAAAGTAATCACTTTCTCCAGGCTCTTCGGAACCTGCCCAGCAGGGAGTTTTTACTGTTCCTTGGGGGCCTTGGAAGAGTATTAAATCCCACATCCCCAGGGAGAGTGTCCTCATGTCAACAAACACTCTCTTATCCTGTTTATATTTCAGCCTCCTTGATAAAGCACCCTCAAAATCCAGCCACATAGGTTTCCCCTGGCTTCAGCTGTCATTGTGTCAGCTAATTCTTACAGCAGTTTTGGGGCAGAGTCTGTCCTCCCTTATCAGGTTCATCTCATCCTGGGCAACTAAGCCCTAATTGTTGGCCTGGAAGCCCGAAGAAGAGGTTGAAGCAGATCTTGAGAGGGCCTCTGTTGCCCTGCGGGAAAGAGGCTTCTCACTCCCAGACCCCCACCCCACCCCCCAGCTAGAATGGTATGGGTGGGGCTGGGGGGAGTGCTAGCCCTGAATAGGTAGGGAGGGGCCACATCTGAAGGCTCCAAGGGTTTAGAGGAGTCTACTGAACCATAATCTTCATGTACATCCGCTCAGATGTCCCTGTCCCTTGTGTCAAGGTCTTAGATGTTTCTAGCCAGAGTCCTGTTCTTGGCATAACAGACCTGCCTTACATGAGCATTCAATCATCTTTGAAGATCCCTGAACTCTTAGCTAGTAAGTCGTAAGTCTGGCCTTCGGCTTTTTTTACTCTGACATTGCAGAAACAAGGGCTTTTTTTAAGTTCCCGGAGAGGCACTCTGGCCATCACACTCGATTTTCATTTGTTTGTTAACTGTCCTCAGTTTTTCATTTTCCTTCTGGAGGGCACCAACACAACTTAATAAGAGCCAGTCAATTGCATTATCCCTCTAGGCATTGTTTCCGTGGACTTCTCAACTTCCCATGTCATTGGCCTGGTTAGAGTATTCCTCTTTACTAAGTTGACCAACCGTCAGACTTCAGACTCCCAGTGCTAAAATCAGGAAAGTTTAGTGTAAACTAGGTTAGGTTGGCTACCCTGTCCCCACCAGAACATTCTCCCCAGTCACAACGGGTGGGTTGTAGCAATTGGATTGCTACCTGGTGGACTGTATGTACCTCATTTCCAGCAAGAAAATGTCCCCAGTCCCCATCTTACCACCTCTTTTCTTAAATCATCCCAATTCTGTTAGGATCCGCCAAGAAGTGGAAGCTGAGATAGAATGAGGAGTAGTATTAGGAATAAAATTAGGAAGCTGAGATTTATTGGAGGACTGAAGGGGGATAATATTTATGAAAGAAGCAAGATTGGATAGGGAGAGTCTCAGACTGTGGTGTAGATCTGACAGAGTCTCTGCCCATCTTGACCAGAGGTTGCCCATTGTAAGAGCCCCACACTGCATAAATGGCCAAGACTTAGCACCCCTGCTGTGCTCAATCACTGGTTGGGGGCTGGCCAGGAAGATTGTGGCCTCTGCTCAAACACTACACCCTACAGGTAGACACTCAGCTCACTGCTCTCCCTACAGCAGAATGGCTGACTCTTTCCGGAAGGGAGATGAGAGCAACCTAACCTCCATGGCTTGCCATGCTGCTTTCATCTAATTCTCACTCTGAGAAGATCTAATAAGCTAACGCCCAGCAAGGGGTTAACACTGTGATGTATTATCTTCTGTGATAACTCCCTGTGCCAAATATACTTGCACTTGGAGTGCCTTCACATATAGGAAAAAAATTATGGCACTGTAATTTCAGTCATCAGACCCCTCCTAAATTGAGGATATAGTTTAAATCAAGGAGATTTCTTGGCACCTTTCCCACTGTTTTACAAAAGAGGTTACCTTCTCCTATGAACACAGTCTGCTTTGAGCCATTCGTTTGTTTATTCCATTTAAAGAAAATCTTGGAACGGGAACAGAGGAATTCAAGTAACAAGGAGAAATCCTTCTATAACAATACAGAAATTTATTTTTATTTTTTAATTTTTTTAAAGGTTTTATTTATTTGACAGAGAGACATCGAGAGAGGGAACACAAGCAGGGGGAGTGGGAGAGGGAGAAGCAGGCCTCCCGCCGAGCAGGGAGCCCGATGCGGGGCTCGATCCCAGGACCCTGGGATCATGACCTGAGCTGAAGGCAGACGCTTAACAACTGAGCCACCCAGGCGCCCCACAATACAGAAATTTAGAGTATAAAAATAATAACTATTATTACTGAGTGCTTACTGTGCTAAAAGCACTTTACATACAGTATATTTGTTGCTTTTTCTCCTTTGTCAAGCATATTAATCAGGCATCTTTCTATATATAAGGATGTGTGCTATTAGTTTCTGTATGATGTAGAGAAATATGATTTCCTTAGACTTGCTAAAATTTCCACTATCAAAGAACAAAACCAACAACCACACAAAAGCCTTCCATTAATTTGAGCTACCATTCCATCTTTGAAAGAAACTTCTAGAAAGATTAGTTTATATTTCTTCACTTTATAAACCAGTTGCAATGTGGGCTTTGTTCCCCCTCAACCCCCATCCCCCGCCACACACACTTTACCAATACTACTCCTCAGACTTCATCCACAGTGATCTTATCAAAAGCCTCTTCAGATCCTTGTCTTGCCAGCCATCTCAACAACATTGAGACTCTTGCTTATCCTCTCCTACCCCACCTTCTCTCTTTTTAAGACTTTGAGAACATTGAGTCCAAATTTGTTTCTTCCCTCATTGAGTGCTTTATTGCAATGTCAGAAAACTATCTACCAGTGTTTACTAAGTCTCTGTTCTTGACCTTTTCTTCCCTCTGTTATCCCTCCCAAGAGTGATCTCATTCATGAACACCTCCATGTCTTCAAGTGAACGCCAAACTCCTTCACCGGCCTTAACCCTCTCTCCTGAACTCCAGGCTATTCTTAACTTGAACATATCTATGTGGTGTTCCATCAGCTCTTTAAACTCAATACTTCAAAAACCAAAATCATGATCTTGCCATTGCTCCAAACGAGCTCCTGCTTTTGTCTCTTCTGATTTGATTATTGCCATTCCTGTCCTCTCAGTTACCCAAGCCTGAAATCTCTGAGTCACCCTCTACCCCTCCCACTTCTACACCCCCTCATCCAGATGTCTGATTAATTCTGTTGGTTCCACATTTGAAAGATGTCTCAAATCCAGACTCTTCTCCACCCT
Source organism: Neomonachus schauinslandi (assembly GCF_002201575.2). Classification (NCBI taxonomy): domain Eukaryota; kingdom Metazoa; phylum Chordata; class Mammalia; order Carnivora; family Phocidae; genus Neomonachus; species Neomonachus schauinslandi. Next base: position 82,085,011 of record NC_058406.1, on the reverse strand, counting down.
GTCCCCCATACTTCTACTGCTTGAATTTGGCTTCTTTGTATCACTTGCCTTGACTACTGCAGGAGCCTCCCAAATAGGCTTCCTGAGAAAATCCTTCCCTCATCCCGTCCGTTCTACACTCTGCCTCTGGAGTTAACACTCCTAAAGCATGAGTGTGAAGCAAGTCTCTCTTTGCACAGAAGCTTTCCATAGTTTGCCCTCACCAACCCTTCAAGGATCACACTCCTACATGTAGCATATGACGCCCTCTTGGTCCTGGCTAAAACTTGTCTTTTTTTATGCTATGGACTGAACTATGTCTCTCCCCCACCCAACCACCACCACCAACTTCATATGTTGAAGCCCTAACCTCTAATTGATGGTACTTGGGGAGGAGGTCTTTGGGAAGTAATTAGGTGTCGATGAGGTCATGAGGGTGTGGTCCTTAAGATAGTATTAATGCCCTTGAAAGAAAAGGCAGCAGAGAGCATGTTCTCTCTCTCTCTCTCGATCCTATAAAGACACAGCAAGAAGGCAGCCATCTGCATTCAAAGCAGGAAGAAGGCTCTCACCAGAACCTGACCATGTTGGCTCCTGATCTCAGACTTCCAGCCTCCAGAACTGTGAGAAAATAAATGCCTGTTGTTTAAGCCACCTAGTCTGTGGTGTTTTGTTATGGTAGCTGGAGCTCAGACACCTCTCTTATTTCTTAATGCCCTCTTTCATGAGTTTGGTTCTCAGTTCATAAGAACTCTGTTCACACTGGACCATTACCAACTATGAATCACAATATTTTCTTCTACTTCAGTACTTTTACTTTTGCTAGTCTCTCCATCTGCAGTATCTCTGATACCTGCAGGTACTGGTCTGGTCCAACTTCTACTCGCCTTTTATAGATTTGTCAAAGTTCTCTACTATAAATAATAGAAAGTGAGTCTGACTCTGGACAAAATGAAGTGGGCTTAGAACCCAGGTTCAGGGAATGAGCAGGAGCTGCTGGAGCCCGACCAGCCAGAACCACAGTCAGAATCAGCCCACAGGAAGGGTGTGGTGAGGATGCACTGCTCCGATCGCAGGACCCTGGACACTACAGCTGCCATGCCTCTTGATGCCCCCACCAGCATGGCTGCCTCTGTGGCTGCCAGGAGAATGGATGTTTCACTTTATCTACTTCTTTGCATGATTTGCTGACACATCCAACTGACTGGGTGCGGATCATGTGCCAGCAGCAGAGACTTGCCAGGGCTTTGAAGAAGGAGCTACCCACCTTTGTGTGGTTTTGGCGGTGGGATGGAGTACACGCTTCTCATGTGGGAGGCACACCACGGAGTATTTTCCAGTTACAATAAAGGATTCAGATACTCCGTAGTGAAAAAAAAAAATGTTCTTTACCTTTGTGACCCAGATCAAGGTTGGTCTTTTTGAAGTTTTGTGCCATATTTTTTAATTGAAGTTCATCTACCCATCTTCAGTGGCACACCTAGTATATTTGACACCAAAAGCAAATAATTTTTATATCTTTTCCTCTATATGGAAAAAGTATTTTCAATGATAAGTATGTGATAACAGCAATAATCATTATTTTATTGATTCATATTTCAGTTTTAAAATAAATAAGAATAGATTTTAATTTTAAAGCATAAAAATTTAGAATGCTATTTCACATGTTTCTAAAATTTGCACTTAGCAACAAAAATACTATACATTTATATTATTTCATTAGTTCATGGTAATGGAATATTTCATTATTTCATTATATTATTTCCTTAAGTTAAACTTAAAAACTCCCAAGTAGTCATAGATTGGCAGAATTGAAATAACTTAAGTTCTCTTTCTTCATCTTTATAATTACAATCCTATTGTGGTTGTTTTCCCTCTCAAGTCTGTTTAAATGTAGCACCAGAGGAGTTGGAGCTACCCTGTGGCCAAAGCATGCTTGACTGACTCCCAACCTCTACAAATTTATTCTCTGAACAAATATATGTAGCTGAGTCCACATGCCAGAAGTCAGATGTATGGCTGGGAGTTCTTCAAATTAACTTCCTTGTACAATAAAATAATACTTATTAGAGATTATGTAATAAAATGCGCTGATTTGAAGTTTACATATATGTTAACACTCAACAGAAACTGCGGCAATTATTTCAACTTAGACCAATGTTCCACTTACCGTTGTTCCATAACAAATCACTCCAAACTTGGTGACATAAAACGATTTACTGTGCTCGCAGATTGCAGGTCAGATATTTGAAAAAAACACAGCATGGCTGTCTTGTCTCTGCTCCGTGATGTTGTGGCCGCAATTGGGAAGACTCAAAGCCTGACTCAAAGTGTGTTTTGATATCTGGAAGATTGTTCATGCATATGTCTGCATCTGGGCTGGGACTTGAAGACGAGGGCTGCCCACACATGGCCTTTCCACGTTTCTTGACTTCCTCCCAGCATGGCAGCCCCAGGTGGTCTGGTTTCTTACAAAACTCTAAGCACAAGTCTTCCAGAGAACTAGGCAGAAGTTCATGGGCTTTTATGAGTTCATAGTGTCACATGTGCTGCCTTTTATTGGTGACAAGCAAGTCACAAGGCTGCCCAGATTCAGAGGGAGAATTCGACTTCATCTCTTCCTGGGGACGTGGCAAAGAGCCAGGGGTTGGGAGACTGGTACTATCAGCCACACCAACAAAAGATTCTGGGGGGCCGAGGCGTGTTATTACTAGCACTGTTCAGAATTGCCTGGCAATCATAAAGAGCAGAGAGACATTCGATAGGCGCTATTATTGCATCCCCTTATTGCTTGCACCTGGAGCAGACTGCTGCCACTGCCCCGCCCCTAGTGAGCCGCTGCCCCCGGTCTAATCTGGGAAGGCCTTAGTAATGTTGCATTTAAAATGGGTAAAGATCAGCCTCATTGTTTTATTATTCATGTATTTCTACCTCCAGTAGAGTATAAATTTGCTGAGGTTAGAGACCATTTCTTTATAGTACCACAGTGCCAACCATAGCATGAATATAATACAGACTTAGAAAAGTGTGTTGATTGGTTCAAACAACTACAAGCGTATCTTAAATGCTCATTATTTGTAACTAGGAGATTTAAATAGATGCCTTGCCCTTGTCCCCTAATAAATCTATAGTCTCAAATTATAGTGATGCAGAAAATGATACTCAGACTGAGAGGCTATGCCTACTCAAAGCACTGGATCGATTCCTCTGATAAATGGGGCTAATTCCTTAAATAAATTAAGCTTCTGCATTTTCTATGGCAATTTTATTAGAGCCAAGAGAGAAATGGGGACACTCCTTGGCATTTATATAAGGTCCACAGGCCATCCCACTGAGGCTCTTTGCCACTCTAACCTCAGCTGGGAAAACCTTTAATCAGTCTCCTAACTGGAGATGATACCTGAATGGGATCCGTGCACATTCGGAGGGTGGACAGGTCCTGCTGCACGCCTATAAGTGATCCCAGTTACCTGTAGCTGCCCTTGGACGTGGAGACAGATGGACTGGATTCACAGAGATGCTGGCTAGTGAGGCCCCTGTCCCTAGCTACATCTATGCCTGTTCCTGGCTGTGTTCTCACCATCCTGCACAGCCCTCCTTTGGACCCTCCAGCAGCCAATTCTAGAATATGCCTTATTCACTCTAAAAGGCCTTAAAACTAAAGACCTTTTGACTCTTATTTTCCCGAAAAAGGGGAGCCTGTATTTGTGTGAACAGCTGAATAGTGAGTAACATCCTTTTACTATGTGTGCTGGTCCTGTGCTGAGTACTTTACACCGATTATCTTGTTCAGTCCTCACACTTGTATGCCATAGGTACTATGATAATTCGCAAGTTAAAGATGAGAAAACTGGGCCTCAGAGAAATTTAATAACTTGCCCAGAGTCACACAGCCAGTATATGCTGGAGCCAGGATCTGAATCCAGAACACCTCTTCAGTGTGCTTTAAACCACTGCCTTCCGCAGTCTCCCCAGTCACTAAAATACACACCCTGGAGCGTTGACAGTGCAGAATTCGAGGTCTCTTCACCTTGGTTCTGCATGGCTAACATCTCTATAGTTTCCCAGGAGTAGAGTTTTGACTCACATCATGGTCCCTTGCTGCTCACATGGCAATGGCATAATGCCGTGTTCTAGTGCTGTTGGCTTCTTGGAGTGAGCCAGAAATCTCAGTGCGTTCATCAGATAAGAAACACTAAAGGAAGCCACTGCACATAAATCAGGTATATTTCTTGTATTTAAGTGCTATTGTACATTCATGGCTATTATGTTTAACTTACAATGCTGCCCACTAATTCATCTGGGCCATTTTTTAACAGAGAATCATAGGGCCTTTTAACTCAGACTGTAATTGATTTTTCTTATTCCATAAAGTTTTCTTACTGGGTACTTTTATTTCTTGGAGCTCTGCGGTGTTAAGATTATAGCTTTGGAGTCATTTATGAATATAAATAACATAGGGAAAATTAAAATAGCAAAATTAGACAGTCCTAGGAGGTATTACTTTAGCATGATCACACTTCACTCCCACTTATATGAACTTGGTTCAGACCTTCATCATTACTTGCTTGGATTAGCAGTAAAATTTTCCCAATAGCCTGTCTTCTTGCCCATTGTAATCCACTCACCTTCAAGTAATTTTCCAAGTAACTTTCTAAACTGGGGATCACGACATGCAGAGCCAGTGACATGTGTTTATAACCTGTGTTGTCACACAGGCCCCATGATCAGGAGGGCCGCACACTTGATGCTCTGCTGTCACCATCTTGACATGCTTAATGATTTCCCAGCAAGGGGCTTCACATTTGCATTTTGCAGTGGTCTCCGCAAATTAGATAATCAGTCCTGGTAACATATCATCATGTGATCCGCCCTCCTTCCCCACTTCCCTCCTCATAAGTGCTCTAGAAGCTCCTCTGTGAATTTCCTAAGAATTCATGAAATACAGTTTAGAAGATCTGGATTTTCTGTAAACTTCCTTCTTTTATAATTCTATAATTCTCCGACTATAGAGTACTTTACAAATGTAATTATTAAGGGATGTCAGAGATATGATATTTACACAAACACCTCAAAAGTTGACCCAGTGCTGATAAATGTAAGATGGCATTAAGTTTTCTTTATTTGGTTTGATTTGTCTACTTTATTGTTTTATCAGACACATCACAACATTGACTTGTATTGACCTGGTCGTCACGCAGTTCTCAGGACTTTTTTTTTTAGCAGTGACCTTTATCTTTTCCTTTAAATTCACAGACCTAGATTGGGTTTTTCAGTAATTGCCAGTGTCATCAATTATCTTAGCGTCTGGTAAGAAATGTCTAAAAGGGCTCAAAATAAGAGAATCTTGATTCACTCCATTTTTATCTCAATTTACAGTGTGTGTAACACATTTTAAAGAAGAAATTTAGATTAAAAAAATCAAACAATTATATGTTGGTTTAATTCCAAAACACTGGGAATAGCAACTCGATCAATTATGTATCAATCCATCTGGGCACCTGTGATGTTTTGAAGATTTGGAGACAATGACACTCAGCCCCTGATCCCAGGGTGCATGCTTAACACTTAGATGGGGCTGGGAGTGGGGGTACACTAATCTGCTAGGGCTGCCATAACAAAATACCACAGACTGGGTGGCTTACAAAGCAGAAACTTATTTTCTCTGAATTCTAGAGACCAAAAGTGCAAGACCAAGGTGCCACCAGGGTTGGTGGCTGGTAAGGCCTCTCTTTTTGGGTTGTAGACAACTACCTCCTTTCTGTGTCCTCATATGGTCTTTTCTCTGTGCTGTGTGAAGAGAGAACTCTCTAGTATCTCTTTCTCTTCTTATAAGGACACCAATCCTATCAGCTAGGGCCCCATCTTTATGACCTTGTTTAATCTTAGTTATCTCCCTAAAGGCCCTATTTCTAACCTTGGCGGTTAGGGCTTCAACATAAAAAATTTGAGGGGACACATTGCAGTCCATAACCAACAAAGTACCCTACACTATCACTAAAATGTGTACTAAGAGCCTTCACAGAAATGGACTTAGGGTGGTGGGATGGCCAGAAGGTTTCCAGAAAACAGAAGTGGTTTTCTCAGGGAAAGAGAGCCAGGCAAGGACGGTAGGTGGTTGAGGAGTGTATTAGTTTCCTACGACTGCCATAATAAATTGCCACAAACTTGGGGGTTTAAAACAACAGAAATACATTCTCTCACAGTTCTGGAGGCCAGAAATCTTAAATTCAGGTGGTCAGCAGAGCCATGCTCCCTTTGAAGTCTCTAGGGGAGAATCCTTCCTTGTCTCTTTTAGCTTCTGACGGCTCTAGGCGTTCCTTGACTTGCGGCAGCTTACCTTTCATCTCTACCTCCGCCACCACAAGGCCTTTTCTTGTGCATATCCCTTTCTTATCTGCCTATGTCTGCTCCTCTTACGAAGACACTGGTCTCTTCTCAAGACTCTTGACTTAATAACATCTACAAACACCCTGTTTTCCAAATAAGGTAACATTCACAGGCTCCAGGGATTAGGACTTGGACATTTCTTTTTAGGGGTCACTATTCAACCTACTACAAGGACTCAGAGAGATGGAATGACAGAGAATTTGGCGAGGATTATAAGCACTTCAGCATGGCGAAAGCATAGCCTCTGGGAAGGGAATGAGAAGATGAGGCTAGAGAAACAAGAAAAGGTCATGTTGGAGAGGGCCTTACACATCAGTAAAAGTTGGAGCTTTATTCTGAACGCAGTAGTTATTTAACGACTTGTCCCCACTCTGAGATTTCTGCACTCTTGCTTTCCCATTTAGGGACGTGAACTAGCGGCGCATGACTAATCCAACTAGCAATGTATCTGTATCTGTCTAGTGTATTTTTAAAAATGTAATTACTTCCTCCAACTTTTTAATTGGAGAATTTCCTATCAGAACAATATATCTACTTATTTTTGAAACACTAGTGTTGTGGTAGCCCTGGACTTATATTCACCAGTAACAATGACTGGTTGGCACCGAGTATGACTCCCTACTCCAGCAGACAGGTGTTCTCTTCCGTTGGCCTCAGTCCCTCTCCTTCATAGTCTTCTTGACATAAGGCTGAGCCCATTTACCTCAGTCACCATTGCTGTTGGCTTTTTCTCTGCTCGGTCATCTTGGCTCATTTATTTTACAGAACTTGCTCTTCAGGTGAAGGAACTTAGAACCTTCTCTTTGCATGAGGTATCCTCTCTCTTCCTCTGCCTTAAATTCTCTTCCTTACCCCTTCTCCTATCTCCCATCTTTCAGTCTTATAAAAAAGCCCCCACAGGAAACTGCCTGGCTCTCCTCCCATGTCTGGGTTGTTGCTTCAGTTTTACTCAAGGCAAGCATGTCATTTTATAGTCAGGACCTAGAAAAAACTAGTGATCAATTTGACCTCTATTTTCTGTTCATTCTTTCTGTGATTTGTGCCCCTGTATCCACACCTCAATTATTCTTACTATTGACTTGTATTATAATGATCTTTTTACATATCTCTCTTTTTTCTTAGACTAAGAGTTCCTTGAGGTCAGCCCTCCCTATCTCTGTATGCCTAGCCCAAGCACATTGTTCAGGATGCAGTAAAGGCACGATAAGTGTTAATTGAAAATGAATAAGGGAAGGGGAGCATGGGTGGCTCAATCGGTTGATCATTCGACTCTCGGTTTCAGTTCATGTTGTGATCTCAGGGTTGTGGGATCAAGCCCCGCATCCAGCTCTGTGCTCACCCACAGAGTCTGCTTGTCCCTCTCCCTCTGCCCCTCCCCTCACCCTCTCTATCTCTAAAATAAATAAATAAAATCTTTAAAAAAGAAAATGAGTAAGGGAATAAATGAATTCCATCCACATCTCTTTCCTTCTCTTAAGGCCTTCCATCATTTTTAAACTTTTACTTAGTAACTTTTTCTGATATACAGTGTGTTTTTAATAGTTTTCAGGAAATCTTTTCTTGCCTACCCAGAAAAATATAGTCTGTCTTTCCTTTGTTGCCATATTTGCCCTGGGGGATAACATGCTTGCCAGACACCAGCTCCTGTCCATCTATAAGCACACTCCTGCCTACCTGCCTGCTCCTCCCTCTGCCCCCTCAGCTATGTCCTGTTGCCACCCAAGTTCCAAGCCCCAGCAAACCAAAAGAGTTCAGGAAACATGCCTGTGAAATAATCGCCTGTCTCTCAATGTTCCCATTGAGGTTTATGTCCTACCTATGGTCAGATTTCCATGTCTCCTGTTTCCAGATTTCAGGCCCCTGATTCTGCTGAAGTAGTGAGATCCACGCATCTTTGCCTTCTGTCTTCTTTCTTTCCCCATAGCCTCTGCTGTACCACCAGCCAGGCACATCTTCCTCAAGCACCTTAAGCACCTATGATACCTATCTTCTCTCCTCAGGTTGAGTAACATATTCCTTCACACAGCCTTCAAGGCCAGACTAGTTTTCTCAACATAATTCTTGAACTTTATCCAGATATATCTGCTCACTCTTCTGAGAGCAGGCCTTACTCTGTACCCCTCGGTGCCTTTGCTCGCTTCACTGCATGCATCAAAATGCACCCCCAATTCTGGCTGTTCCTTTACAACGAAAGGCCTTCCTAAATCATCCAATATATTTCCACTATTTGAATGGTCAGTGTGATTTTAGTACTTCCTCATTTTTTAAAGATGGACGGGAACCCTTCCATATTTAGTCACAGCCTTTCAGCTGCCGTAGTTGGAATTACCAAAAAGTTGGAGCACTGGCTTTGGCTATGTGAAGCTCATTTTCTCATCTCTGCCTTGGCCATAGTTGTATGTAGCATTATGCATCTGATTCTGGTCTTCAAGATACCTCACAATTTCACAATCCTTTTTCTTTTTTTAAGATTTATTTATTTATTTGAGAGAGCATGTGCACACTCGGGGGAGAGGTCAGAGGGAGAGAGAGAATCTCAAGCAGACTCCACGCTGAGTGCAGAGCCCCACACGGGGCTTCATCCCATGACCCTGAGGTCATGACCTGAGCCAAAATCAAGAGTTGGACATTTAACCGACTAAGCCACCCAGGTGCCCCAATTTCACAATCCTTTATCATCAGTTCTGAAATCTCCAAAACAAAAACAAAAACAAAATTGTAAACGCAAGGTTATTTTTTATTTTGTGTGTTTTTTGGGTGGCTGTGATTTTGTGATTTATAGCACATAGATATTTGGTCTTCATCCACAGTTCCTGACCCACAGCTCTGAAAACCCTTGGAATTTCTTGTGGCAAGAGTGATAAATGTGTCTTTGTTATGTTAATAAGGTGACTTTTGGGAAGCTTGCAGTTCCTGTCCTTTAGTGGTGGGGAGAGGCAGTCTTAACCTGTAGAATATGGTGCTATCTCTGGATAGATGGTGTCATAATTGAGTTGAATTCTAGGATACTTAGTGTCTGGAGAATTCTTATTGTGGGTGTGGGAGAATCCCCCTGCTTGCTCCCCTTGGCCCCCTCATTGGAATTGGTGATCAGACTTGAACTTTTTTAATGGCAAAACTGATCTTCCCTGAATCAATTCGGTGAATTAATGTGAAGCTACTTATAGTCTTATTTATTCTCCTTGCTGTGAATATGCATATATTTAAATGTAGAAATGTGAATATGTTTCACTGTGGGGTGTGGCATCTGACCCCATTGAGGGTGTCCTGTAACGAGAAGTACATGCATCACTTTTAACTTTCTAAAATCTGAAAATATTCTGAATTCTGGAATACTTCACAACTCAGTGGTTCATATAAAGGATTGCATCGCTACTTTTCACATTTGACCTATGATGAAACTAAGGCTCAGAGAGGGTAGGTCACTTACTAATGTCAGATCCCCAGTCTATTGGAGGGTTCGGACTAGAAGTTGGATGCTCTGAGTCCACCTGAGGCATGACCCCCTCACTATGGCCACCTGAAAGGTGAAGATGGAAGAGAAAGTAGATTCTTTCTTTTACCATTAATTTTTCAGAAAACCAATAGAATTCTGGAAAATAGCTTCTTAGACATTATTTCTGAAATATAAAAACTACTACACACTTCAAAAAATAGCCGAAGTAACACGTAAGGCAAAAAAATCACAGATTATTTATGGAATAATATTTGTGGAATTTGTATATATATTTTTTCTAGTTAGATGTTATCAGTGTAATATAGACACAAGTCTAGGTTCAAAAGCAGTATTTTCATTCATTCATTCATTCATTCAGTGCTTCCTATATCCCCAACTCTTCTTATGTTCCCAGCCTCTGTGCTAATGTGCATATTGGCAGCCACGTCATACATGGAGTTTTGGTACCTAGGTCAGCCTTGAGAAGTCTATTTAACTCATTAAGGTACCTACCGTATAGTAGTGCTGTAGGACTACCATGGAGTCTAATGTTCCCATGAGAAAACAGGTAAAGCATTTTGATTCTTGGTGTATATGTGAACATCATTATCCCTCCAGGTGGGTATCCAGATTTCCTCATTAGAAACATTTCTATCAGCTGTTGAGGCTTGGGACTAGTTACACTTTGCTCCTTACTCACCTTACTTTCCACCCCCACCAATCTCCACTCAGTTCAAACTCATCCACTCAAATGCACATGCGCGCACACACACACACATCTAATTAACCAATGAGTCTTACCAGTTCAACTTCCTAAATATTTATCTAATCTGTTCATAACTGCAGTTCAGGACATGACGATCCAACACCTGGAACCACTTCAGCCAAAGTGACACTTTAAAACTCGAATATGCTCCTGCCATTTCCTCCTGTCCCCGTAAGGGCTCCCTATTTTCCTTTTACTAAAAATCCAAACTCCCTCACTTGACCCACAAATCCTTTGGTAACCTGGCCCCTGTTAACCTCTTTATCTTAATTTTCTGCCACTCCCCTCTCTGCAGGTCCCTCCCAGGGCTCACCCCCACCCCACCCATAGAGCCTGCTGTCTGACACTTGGAGTTATTTTCAGTTCCTCTGCTGTCTCCTTTGCAGGCGCTCTCACCTCCGTTCTAAGAACTCCACAAGCCCCACCCACCCCCCACAGACTGAGGCAGAGACCTCTCTATTCATCCAGCCTCACAGTGGTCAGAGCATGGACTTCATAGTTAGGCTGCTAGAGTTTGGATCCCTGTTTCATCACTAGTAGCCCTAAGTCCATGGACAAGTTATTTAACCTTTCTATGTCTTACTTCCCTCTCCTGTGCCCAATGCCGTGGGATTATTTGGGTTACATAGTTACATGTACAGCACTTGGCACAGTCTTTGATGCACGGTAAGCATTCGGTAAATTTTAACTTGCATTATGATTAACTAGCTATTGAGAGTGAGTCATGCCAGCCGCTGAGGTGACAAAGAAGAAAGGGTATTTCTATCCCTCATAAGCTAGCAAAGGAGAAAAAAAATATTGTTTCAATACAAAAATGATGTCTTTTCCCAGTACTTATTATGAAACCAAATGCTGGGAGGCAAAATGAGAAAGAGATCATTCCCCCCACAACTGGGAACAAGGCTGAGAATGCGATTTGAGACGCAGGGCAGGCCCCCGGGAGAGAGGGATCTATTGACATCTAACCACTTGGTTGCCCCAAACCCAGAATGTCTTGGGGTGAGGGAGAAGAGTGGCCAGACACGGGAGCTCATGCTTTCCACTTTCCTTCTGCGTCTTGAGGGGTAGTGAGGTGAAAGCTGAAAATTGGGTTAGGTTACAATGGGGGTGAATGAATCTAGGCAGCTTTTAGTTAAATGAAAATTGAGGGAGTGGGGGAGGAAAATCTCCAACACTGAAGTGAGGGGAGGAGAAGGTACCTCCTGAGACCCCTGGGTGACCAACCAGGAGATCTTCCCACCCCTGTGATTTAGCCACAGATGAGTGTTAAGAATGAGGTCAGCGATACCCTATGAGCACACTGTTCAGTACCTCAAAATGTCAAGCCATGGTTAATATTTATGATATTTATGGTGTTTATTGAAATTACTGTAAAATTGATAAAGTACTTTGCTGCTGGTTGCAAACATATATATATATTCTCAATTCACATATGGCCACAGTGACTACTACAAGACTCTGTGTATGTGTGCACGTTTCTCTTCCTTATTGTGATAGGACACTGACCGTTTTAAGCTATGAGTTTTTTCCTGTTATTGTATAATTTCAGACAATATCTCAAGATGTGAATCCAGTTCTTAACATTTAAAATTTTTCTGCTTCTATATGTTATATGGAGATATATAGTGCACATCCTACAGAGATCATGTCTACGAATAATCACACACTCATTAATTATAGTTTCTTTCCTGAAGAAAGTCTGAGAGAAAATGTGAATCCTAAGATTTATCTACAAATTCAAACGGTTTTGAGGATTAGGCATAGACATATGAGATGAGATATTTGAGATTCACCATTTTACCACTGATTTCTTGTCCCTGACATTTAACTTGTGTATTTTAATAGCTTCGCATGTTGTATTTTCTTCATTTGCCTTTAAGTTAAACTAAAACTGATTCCTAAATTCATCTAGCAGTCAAATGCATGTTTGTGTAGTATTTAAAGATCTCCAGATCCATCTTTTACATATTAATTTTAGTTCCTTACTTGCTAGTCAGCAAACTTTAAATCTTAGAAATGACAGAGTTCTTAAAATCATGGGAATCAAATAACTTCGGCTTGCATGTAACTCCTCAGCCAGTACATAGCTTTCTTTTCCTTGTATCGCAATCAGAAATAAGACAGCAGCCTATCTTTATCTAAATATTATTTTACTTTTTATCTGGTGTATGGAAAACGAATGTTAAATGGGGACTATGTGTGGTTCTTGATTTTAGACAGAGAAAGTGTCAAGTAAAAGTGTTTTTATTTTTCTAGCTGATAGATGAAGTGCCACGCATACAATGTATTTATCAGGGGGTCATACTGGAAAGAAATGGGCTCCATGTTAAATTAACCACGGCTGCACTTCAGGGATAAGGTAAATGTGTCAGTGATGAAGGAGCTGTTATTTACAACCAAACCATCAATTGGCCATTGTGCTGGGGGCAGCTGAGTCACTGAGCATATTCGGATCTTAACTGCACGTACCAGCTGGTCCTGAACACTGAGGGTGTTGTTACTCACATCACATTTGTGACTCCCTACTGTTGCCCATTCAAGGACATCAACTACATGATAAATTCTGTGTTCATGATTATGTAATCTTTTGTTAGGTACCCACTAAGTATATTGTAAGGAAATGGATGACTACTCTTCATTTTTCAACTACAATATGTTTAAGGACCTTTATCCCCATGCCCACATGCTATTTGATTGATTTTTATTAGTTCTCCCAGCAAATATATAGTTTTAATCTAAATAACTTCTTTTAATCCTTTAGGTGGATTCCAGTCACAAAATAAACAAAAATCTTCCTGGTGCCAAGTTTGCATTCCTTATGTAATTTCTTGTGCCAAATCCCACAAACTATTATTGTCATTTTCATTTTATAAATGATATAAAATTAAGACTCAGAGAAGTTTAGTAATTTGGCTAAAGTCACAGAACTAATCAAAGGTGGATTGACATTTTAACCCAGAATATTAAACTCATAATTTGAGCTTTTCCTCCTGGTTTACACTAACTAAATATGGAACCTCCCAAGCACCTAAAGGGTGTCAGTAAAATATAAAACAAATGATTAACTTTGATGAAGTCAAACATTAAAAAGTAGATGTTATGATAATTAGAACCTGAAAAAAATAGACTGACTCTGAAAATTCAAAATAATTCCAAAATATCACTTTATCACATTATGTGTTATTTAAACTGTAATATATGAATAGATGTAAAAGATAAATATAGATAAAAAGATATACATAACTGTTGTCTGATAAAGCCCAGGTACCCTAAAAAATGGTTTTAGTTCAGTGCCCAACTCCAACAAATATAATAATTAACAAAATAGCGATAAATGGTGAAATGCATACAATCTTTTTTTTACAAAAAGGTTGATACATTTTTCATTCCCCTTATATAATGATGCTCTTATTTAGGTCAGCATTATCGAATAGATTATTTAGATTATCTAATAGAAACATAAAATGAACCATGTATATGATTTTTAATTTTTTAGTAGTCACATTAAAAAAGCTTAAAAAAAGTGAGATTAATTTTAAAATATATTTTATATGATTGAGTATATCCAAAATATTACCAATTCAACATGTACCAACATAAAAAATTTTTTTTATTTTAAAGATTTTTATTTATTTATTTGACAGAGAGAAACACAGTGAGAGAGGGAATACAAACAGGGGGCGTGGGAGAGAGAGAAGCAGGCTTCCTGCGGAGCAGGGAACCCAATGCGGGGCTCGATCCCTGGACCCTGGGATCATGACCTGAGCCGAAGGCAGACACTTAACGACTGAGCCACCCAGGTGCCCCCCAACATAAAAATTATTAATGAGATGTTTTGCATTCCTTTCTTGGCAAAGTTTTTGAAATCCAGTGTATGTTTATTTGACACTTGCATTACATCTCAGTCTGGAACTAAATTTTCATCTCAAATACTTTATCTGTATTTAGATTTCATAAAATTTACAGTGTAAAAACTAGATGCACATACCCAATTTGTTCCAAACATATTTAAAATGTTTCTAATAATCAAATCAAGTACTAGTTTTGAAATTTAAATTAAAGTTAACTAAAATTAAAAATTGAATCCTTTGGTTCCACTAACTGCATTTCAGATGCTCAACTGCTACACTAGCTAGTGGCTACCATTGGACAACACAGCTCTAGGATTTCTCATCTATTATTCATTTGCCTTAGAGAAGGATGGGTCATAAGAGAAGGGCTGACATCTCCCCATCTCCCTTTTCCCCAATTCCTGGCAACCACCACTCTATTCTCTGCTTCTATGATTTGGCTATTTCAGATTCCACATAGAGAGATCATGCAGTATTTGTCTTTCTGTGCCTGGATATTTCACTTAGCATAATGTCCTTCAGGTTCATCCATGTTGTCAAAAATAGTAATATTTCCTTTTTTTTTTTTTTTTTTTTTTTAGGGAGACTAGTATTCCATTGTATATGTAGTATATGTACCACACAGAGATTTAATGTTCGGCAATGTGACTATAGTCAACAATACTGTATTGTATACTTAAAATTTGTTAAGAAAGCAGGTAGATCCTAAATGGTCTCACCACACACATACACAAAATAGTAACTCTGTGAGGTAATGGATATATTAATTAGTTTGATTGTGGTGATTACTTAACAATGTATACATATATAAAAACATCAAGTTGTATACATTAAGTATATACATTTTTTATTTGCAAATTATACCTCAGTCAAGGGTGGGGGGATAGGAAAGAGATGAGCCAGTATCAATCAAAAAATAAGACACTATTTAGTTTTTTAAAAAATTTTTTTATTAACATATAATGTATTATTTGTTTCAGGGGTACAGGTCTGTCATTCATCAGTCCTACACAATTCACAGCGCTCACCATAGCACATACCCTCCACAATGTCTATCACCCAGCCACCCCATCCCTCCCACCCTCCACCACTCCAGGAGATGAATGGATAAAGATGTGGTATATATATATACAATGGAAGACACTATTTAGTTTTAATAATCAAAACTCTTTTTGTCAAAAAAGAACAGGAATTTCTAAATCCTAAAACTACCTTTACATACCAAAAGCAAAATGTGAAGATCTGAGTATCACGAGCCAGTTAATAGAGAGAACACAGAATATAATGTAAGAGGTGATACCGTCAACCTTGGGGAAGAGAAGGTGCATTTCTGGGCCTAGGAAGTGGGAAGATTGGAGGAGAGCAAAGAGCAGAATGGCAGATGTGATCATATGAGTGAGCACCCTGAGGTTAGAAACTCTGAGAAGGAAATTAGTCACCAGGTAATAGAAACTCCAGAGAAGTTGAAGAGAAAGCAGAACGTAGATGGGCTTTTTCTCATTTCTGGCTTGAAACTGGAAGAATTCAACCTCAGGGCACCCCGAGAGCAGGGAGGGCAGGCAGCAGACGAGATGGGTGTGGTGGCAACCAGGGGACCCTGCAACAGAGCCGGAGAGGACAGGCAGCCCACTTGGGGCTGGAAGGAAGACGTGCTGGAAATTCAGAGGAATTTGGTAGCATGGGAGCCTAGATGGAACAAGTCAGCATGGGCTCACAAGGACATTAGCAGTGATTGTCAGTACAGCACCCAGTGGAGACCAAGTGGGAGAAGCACAGGGCTGTGGAAGCCAGCAGAAATGAAGAGGTCATTCTGTAAGACAGCTCTGTGGCTGCATTGAGGTTGCCTCCCCTCTTGGGCAGACCTCCAAGAGGACCCCAATGCCATTTTGCCAGAAAGGGAAGAGTGAGAAACTGAGAACAACGGACAGTTTATTAAACATTCCTCCCTCCCCTGATCCACTCCTGTTCAGTCTTGGATGGATGCTTATGATGGAGTTTAGATCAGTTATGGAAAATAAAGTAGCTGCGTGCTTTATACCATCTAGATTGCAGTATATAAAATTTATGACTTCAATATACTACTGTTTATTGCACTCCCCCCTCACAGCCCTGAAGGGCCTGAATTATGTGAACACAAATCTGTCTGGTACAGAGTCTACGGTCTTTCCTCTATTGCCACCTACTCTTATCCTTTGCCTCTTCTTTCCTACAGACTAACTGACCTCAGTTCCACCCATCAGCATGGAAATAACTCAGTGGCCAGATCCCTCAGCAACATGACATTCTAGTGCTTCTGACATACTCTCGTCCTCCTTCTAAAATGCAGAGTCTGAAATGAACTCCCATCACCCTTCTGTTACACACCCTATCAGACACCTTTACATTGCTGTTTGGCAAATCTATGAGTGTAGATAAGTATGGATACAACAGTAAGACTTTCAGGACACTGTATAGCTGGCTTAATAAATGAACCTAAGAGATGGTGTTCAATGTGCCAAACCAACTTGCAAATAAATCTCTGGTGGAGTGCCATGAAGCTCTATCTTTGATGCTGTGTGGAGCTAATGAGAAGCTCAGAGAAAGAACTAAGATAATAGATGTCATCATAAAAGTTCAAAATGGTCTTGACAGGGTGAAATATTATTTTGAAAACAATTAAGAAGTTTGATTTTTTTGAGTAATCCCAGCAGTCGAAAATAGGGAAACTTTCTAGGGCATCAGTCCACGAGAAGAAATCACAAACGCTCTGACCAGTAGTGCTATGTAGTTATTGAAAAACAAAACCCCCCCAAAACTATTACTTTTTTAGACTGTATTAATCAAAACAGTCAAAACCTGGAAATCAGTTTAAAGATGATCCAGTCCTGGGCGCCTGGGTGGCTCAGTCGGTTAAGCGACTGCCTTCGGCTCAGGTCATGATCCTGGAGTCCCGGGATCGAGTCCCGCATCGGGCTCCCTGCTCGGCAGGGAGTCTGCTTCTCCCTCTGACCCTCCCCCTCTCATGCTCTCTCTATCTCATTCTCTCTCTCAAATAAATAAATAAAATCTTTAAAAAATAAAATAAATAAAATAAATAAAGATGATCCAGTCCTAACCTAATTACGAAATACAGATCCATGAGTAAGACCATAGGGTGCAATCCAGAAAAGTTAGTTATACTCTGAGCTTGTCAGAGGATATGTGGCTTGGGGGGCCTCATTTCAGACTCTGCATTTTAGAAGGAGGACGAGAGTATGTCAGAAGCACTAGAATGTCATGTTGCTGAGGGATCTGGCCACTGAGTTATTTCCATGCTGATGGGTGGAACTGAGGTCAGTTAGTCTGTAGGAAAGAAGAGGCAAAGGATAAGAGTAGGTGGCAACTAACTGCAAACAAATAATTAGTGGCTGTCTTTAGACAGAGAACTTAGAAGAAAGAAAACAAAAACTGCAGAATGGCATAAGGAGAAGGTGAAAGAAGCATAAAAACAAGAGAAGGAACCAAGTTCTCATTATACACAAAATGATCCCAATGCACCAGGTGCCATCTTCACGATCACGCAGCACAGTAGGTCCTGGGCTTCTGTGTTCTTCAGCCTGGTCCTGACTTAACCCCTGCAGTTACCGGGCACTCACTGTGGGCCAAGCTCTGTGCTGAGAACTTTCCCTATATTATGTCTTTAGTCCTTTCAGTACTGTGCAGTGATGCACAGTACTGTCACGATCCTTTACATTTTATACATAAGGAGACAGAGGCTTAAACAGATTGGATAACTTGTCTGTGTGAGTGGCAGAGCTAGGGATTAAACCAGATCTTACTGGTTGCAAAGTGGATGAGCTGATCACTAGGCCACAGTTATCTCCTCCTTAGGATCAGTTTTACAAATCCCAGTACGTTCCATTATTCACATACTGAGCCGATATTGACTGAAGGTAGTAGTTTTCTTTTGACACCATGACGGATTACCACAAACTTGGTGACTTAAAATAACCCAAGTTTATTACCTTGCAGTTCCGCTGTTCTGAAATCCAGCATGGGTCTCATTGGGATAAAATCAAGGATTCAGCCCAGTTGCATCCCTTCTGGAGGCTCTGGGGGAGAATTCATTCTTTGATTTTCCCAGCTTCTAGGGTCTGTCTGAATTCCTTGGCTTGTGGCTCCCTTCTTCTGTTTCATAGGATTAGTGCATGGGCATCTTCGGGGAGCTATATTCTTCCTATCATAGGTACCTGCCCTGTACCAGGTATTGCTCCAGGCAATATGAGATAGACAAGGAGGAGAAAGACAACAGCAAGTAAACAAATACATATGCCAGACAATCTGTGTGGCAAAAGCAAAAAACAATATAATCATCTCAGTAGCTGCAGGAAAAGCATTTGACCAAATTTAACAGTCATTCCCCCACCACTTCTCCTTTGCTGGGAATGCTCATACTCATCCTTCTGGATCTCACCTTAAATGTCTCCTCTTGAAGAAACAATTTCAGGCGTATAAGTAAGTGCTTAACAAACACAAATGTCTGTTTTTATTTTTACTTACTTATATAATAGTATTTTAAAATCACACGGTGCTTTCTCAATTTACGCAACAGATGGATGTTTATTATCACAGGTGAGTCAATTCACATTTCTGAATAACATGGGCATTGTGATTACATTTTAGTAAAAGCAAACAAGTAAGCAAAACCCCTTTATATGTGTGTCAGTTGTTGTAAGGAGCAAGGAGAAAAGTGTAGAAGAATATATATCAGGCTGTTAGTGGAGAGCAGATGATCAGCTTTGGTTTCTGCATCTTTGTGCTGATAAATACTCATGGAATGGATGAACAAGGACTGCTAATAATGGTTAATAATGAGTGGGTTCTGTAAGATAGTGCGCATCCACTGATCCTTGAGGACTGAGTGGGTATCATCTTGCTCAAATCATACACTCTTCTGTTTGTTTTATTTTAGCTACATTTTGACATCTGGTTAACCTAGATGGTTTCCTAAGTGAATTAAAAACCAAGAGAGCATAAATAATCAATTTCTGTACTGTATCCAACTTGCTTAATAGATTCTTATGCCATAATTTCCTCTTCTGCAAATTAGGAATAATAGACTTTCTGTAAGAATAACACAATTAGACTGGTTAAAAGGCACTTATATTCATAAAGTACCAAAGAGTTGTCGAGTATAAGTGAAAACTCTCTAATCTTTCTTTTGTTACATCCATGCCAACTGATTATGCTCCAGAAAAATATATTATAAAGCACTGCTATGATCCACCTTAAAGTTGAATGTATTTGAACAAATGTCACCCTTTTTCCATAACCTTTAAAATTAAATCTTCTTCCTTTCTGGGTCTGGACACTAAGTCGGGATCTGGTGGAGGAAGAGCCAAATCCCAGGCTATTCCTCATACAGAAGCTTTTTCATGAGTTTGCACTGTAGCCAGACTGTATCTTTGGACTCCATATAACCAATGTTTGAGTCATTAAAGCAATTGGAGCAAACATTCAAAAGAAACTTCAGAGTCATCACCCAAGCTTATAGATAACTCTAAGCCTACACAACTTGGACAAGTATCTGAGATGGCCTTTGAGGATGAAGGGGAAGACAAATGCTTTCCAAAACCAGATAGATTCTGTGGGAGATTTTCCACACAGACCATACTTGCATTGCTTCTTATTTCTCCCTAGTAGCAAAGTATAGATGTGGCTTCACCCTATGATATTACAGCAGCCTTCTTTCTCCTCTCTTCAATTTCAACTCTCTTGTATTCGCTGATACTCAGCTTATGTCCATTGGCCGTTTCCTCCATGCAAGAAATCAGTGAAGAAAGAAGGAGAGATTGAGGTGCTTTACTTCTCATTTACATCTCTCCATTCTCAACAGTGCCACCCCCAATAGCCAAATTGTGTTTTCTTCATAATAAGCTTTACCTTGATTCAATTTTTTCATCTATAAAATGAAGGTAATGATGAGATCTGACTTATATGGCTATTTTGAGAATTTAATAAGATAATTAAGGTAAGATACTTAGAACATTGCCTTGAACAGCGATCACTCATTAAATCATAGCTGTAATGAATATTAGCAATATTAATACTCTTCATTTATCATTCCACATTTATTTTGTCTTAATAAGGACAGGGTGTGTTTAGAGTTCTGACAGATGTGAAGAAATGCAAAAGCCAGAAAGAATTAATCGACCTTATAGCTGTGTTAAAGAAAATCTCACGAGCAGCCCAAATTTCACTCCCTATTCATAGGCACTAGTCAGATAAAGAATTACTCCAGTAGATGCATCCTTGGCAACCTGAAATGGTGTGCTATCCCTCCTGCCTTGTTATTCTTGTGGGTGGAGCTCTTTAACACCTTCTCTCAGAATGGCAGAAACATCATTTTCTCTCTCTCATCTCTTCTTGTTTCCCCTTCATGTCTACTTATCCTTCGTCACTGAAATTATTCGGCTCTTCCACGCCCAGGCTTACAATACCCGACTGGGCTCCGAAGGTCACAGGCCCAAGATGAAACAATTCAGCTTTTCCCCACCCCCCACCCCCAGAATGTTGGGACCTGAGAGAGATGGCAAAGGGCTAGAACTTGGCTAGATGGAAGCTTTGTATCACATGGGTTGTTTAAATATTCATGCAGCCTCTTCTGGCAGCTAACAAGGCTGCAAACTTTGCCCAGAAAAAGAAAAAGGAAGATAATTACTGAATTTCATAGCATTCTGAAATGGCTGCTGTGAAGGAAAAACTTAAGTGCTGATTTTTGGTTTAATCTCTCAGGCAAATGTATGTGGTTTTTTTTATTCAATGCAGGACAATAGGCAAGTGATTAAATGCATTTCTAAGTATTTTTTCTGAGCGTGTCATCAGTGTTAGATACCCACTGACATTAATACCATAAAAACGTATTGGACTGTCAAAGCCACCTCCTTTATAATTACTTTACTAATGACTTGAAATATTAACTGACACATCCCGTTGCAGTCAACAGCTTTGCTTATGTAGTAACACAGGTTGAAATGATCAGCAACTGAGCAATAGAATAAATCAGAGTGGAAAAAAGACCAAATTATTCTTGAGCCTAGTGGCTCACAATGTGAGGACATTTCATTTAGTGAAATCAATTGGCACTATCTGCTCTTCATTAGCATATGTGAAGACACCAAAAATGTAGGTGTCTATTCATTGTTTTGTTTGTTTTAAGGAGACATTTCCCCTGATTGTAATTAAGTTTTTTTGTTGTCCTAATTCTGGCTGATAAAATTTAATTAAAACAAAGTAATTTCACAATTTCTGAAACAACATAAAAGCAAACCTTGTCACTGCACTGAACCTCAAATTCTTTCTTCAAAGTACTGTCTATTCAGTGAAAATCAACTTTATTTTGTTTTTTATAACTACAGTCACAAGTTCTGACCTATCAATTATGCGTCCTCCCAATATGGCATACAAAAATGTAAGCATTAAAAACACCCCTTCATCAGTTTGCCCCTTCTAACAATAGTGATCTAAGATGTCAATTCAGATAAAACAATAGGTACTTTAATAGCTAAATATTAATAGTTTAATAGGTACATTAAAAGTTAAAAACGTCACTTGGAATGTCAGTGTTCAGTGTTTCTAGATGATTCATATTACATAAGAATTGGCCATTAGTAAATATCAGGTAAGTAAAATTAAATAATCACCATTCCTAAATTCTACTTCTAAGAAAATTCCTTCAAAAAATTCATAACTACGGTAAATTATTTGAACCCTGTAAGCATAGATATGTCTATAAATATGTATGTGTACATATATACAAATATATCGGATATATATTAAGAAAATACCTTCATGAAAAGTTGTATTTTTCATTTAATGTTTCAGATGTACATTACCAACACAATCAAAGCCAAAGGAACAAGACTTGCTAAGCCCGTTTTATGTTTGGGCTTAATGTGTTTGGCCTTTCTTACTGGACTCAACAGAGTAGCAGAATATCGAAATCATTGGTCAGATGTGATAGCAGGCTTTCTGGTTGGAATATCTATAGCAGTATTTCTGGTAAGTACAAATTTATTTGGATCTCACTGCATTTTTAATTAACTTCTATAATCACCTGCAAGAAAATACAAGTGTGAATCATCAGGTTTCTGTAAATGTGGTGTATCAAATGATAATATATTTTAGGTCATTCATTTCTTCCTCCTTCCTCATTTATTCAGCCTAAAGTCAAATTTGGGGATGAAAAATACATAAATTCTACACTCAAAGGTGAACAAAATATTTTCGCATAAAATGGAACAGGGCTAAAACACTCAGTCCTCCCTGGATAGTCTTTAAGACTAGGTTGCGTGGATATTTTAAAAATGTCCTCAGGTCACTTTTCATCCCAGAGTATCTAGAGCATCCCAAAGTACCCCAGGGCCTCAGCATAGTATCCTCCATGAACTGCCATGTCACAGCGCTGGCTAACAGGTAAACCTCATTTGAGAGATGAATTGGTTCCCTTCAGTAGCTAAAAATCCATGGATGGTTTCCAAGACAATACCACCTCAAGTCAGATTTTGCCAAGAGGTGAAGAGCTTATGTAGTGATTTCTAATGAAGTAAGCATACCATCTTTATTCCTTTTATAAAATCTCCTTGGAATGTTACTACAGGTTTTGGTTGTTGGAAAATATATTTTAGTCTGGCTTTCGAAATAATCAATCCATTATAAGTTTGAGTCTATAACATTTAACCCAGATGGAAAATGTGTAGACTATAAATCAAAACATATTTTTGCATTGACACATTATAATAGGAAAAAACACTTTATTTCCATTTTGATTACATTTAAATTGCTTCTCACGCTTAACTTCCTTTCTTCAGCTCCTTTCCCTAGTTCATAACCAGTAAGCAAAAACTTGTATGAACCTTTCCAGCTAACAATTTGTGTGCCAGGCATTTTAAATAGGCAACGTTCTGTAGAACCTCCTATGGTAGAGTGATGAGTATGACCTCATCCCTGCCCCACGCCCTGTACTGCTTTTCTTCCTGATGTCACTCCCTCTCATTCCCCAGGTGCCTGGGAGCCTAGGCCCACCCCCATCTCTCTCCCAGAGATATCATATGGCCCCAGGAAAACTGGGGCCCAGGCTTGGGCCAGAGCCTTTTCGTTTCTTTCACTCACCACAGGTGAAGCAGATTGAAACATTGAAAACAAAACAAGGCAAACACCTTACATAAACCCTAAGAAAAGAACTACCAGAAGTGAAAATTTCAAAGCACTAGTGTCAGATGTAACAGTGTTTCAGCTCTGTGGGTCCAGAACCTCTTCACTTGGCATCTATCTCATCAGTCTTCCTACTTATTTTCCTGTGGCCATTGCCAACTTCCCTTCACTTCCAGTAAACATCCTGACCCCCTGCAAGACAGAATCTAGAACGCTAATGTCTTCCCAGTCACTTCCTCATCTGAGAACCTGGTGGTGAATGAGTTGGACTGTGGATCCCCCTTGGGCTAGAGCCCCTCTGATTGCACATATTCAGAACCTTCCACAATGGTCCTTCAGACATTCCCACACACCTGGAAAATGACCTTATGAAAAGGTCACGTGAAGATAATGCTTTAACTGTAATCACTAAACAAACATTTGTGCATTCATGCACAACCGTTTCTGAGTATGAGTGCTTACAGGTGCCAGGCACTGTGCCAAGCACTGGGGATGCAAGGAGGCTCAGATAACCATGATCTGTCTCCTGTGGGAGTTACAGTCTGGTTCAGGGGTCAGACAATAATAGGTTATTTCCTCAACTATTCCCTTCCTCTCTTCCTTCAAAACAGAAACATTTACTGAGCCCCTATTAAAATCCAGGCACTGTGCTTGGTGCTGGGGATTAAATACATGAAAAAGTTACAGTCTACTTAAAGAGATCACAAGATAGACACCAAGAGTTTTATAGAAGGTTAAAGGTAATATTGGTTCATATACTCAGGAGATCTCTGTTGGGATTAGGGACAGTCAGAAAGGGGAGGGGATACATTAACTTGCAAAGTTTGTAAAGCAGGGAGGTCTAAGGAGGGGCATAAGGCATGAGAGCAAAGAGCACAGTGCGCAGAGAAAATATAAAATGCTTCATAAAATAGGCATTTATGGAGCCCTTAGTCTATTGTGGGCCTGGACAGAGCATGCACACGAGGGGCAGTGGCATCATGGAATGGCACCAGTCATCCAGCGTGAGTGACAAGAGTGGGAAATAGAAGAACACAGGGGTAGTTATCCTGAATGGCCTTGTAGGTTACAATAATCTGGGCTTTTTCTCTTTGTAATGGAGGTGACTTGAGAGCCACAGTCAGAGTTCAAGGAGTTAAAGCTGGTTGAATCTCAGCTTCCTTACTTACTCAGTTTGTGCCATTATGCAGTTTTCCTTATTTGTGCCATTACCAATGGACCTTTCCGAGCCTTGGGTTCTTCCTCATTAAATGAGGCCAGTAACAGCCTCCTTAAAGCTTATAAAGACTTAAAAATTTAAATGAAATAGTGTATGTTCAACGAATGGACACATGAATGACTGAAATCAGTTCCATAAATGATAGTTTGCTTCCTTTCAGCCCCTTTTACTCGATGATAAAATCCGTGCTTTGAAAGTAGGTTTGTTGGAAAGTAAAACTCCAGATGAGGATAGAGGAGGCAAGTTGTGCAGAACCAGGGAAATCAGATGGCCCAAATCAGGCCTCTGTGAGCACAGAGAGAAGGGAGACTATCTGGGAGGTCTGTGGAGATGGAAGGCTTGGAGCTTGATGGCACACTGGGGATGACGGAGGCGAAGAAGAGAGAGCAATCCGTGAGAGTTCCCGGGCTTCTCATTTGGGCAAGTAGAACATTTATTCTGAGCAGCGACTCCAGCTCTGGCTTGCAGTATCCTGGGGTGTCTCCAATTATCTTGCAGTGTGTGCAGAACTCTAAAATGGTTCCAGAATAAAATGAGCACTAACCTACCCCAAGACTCTATGTCTCAGTTGAAGGCATCCACATCCCCCAGTCACCCAGACCCAATGTCTAGCGTCTGTCTTTGACTCATTCTTCTCGTTCATCCCCCACACCCGGTGATTCATCTGGTCTCAGTTTATTTCCACTACAAAATGTCTCCTGCACATTTCATTTCTTGGCCATTGTGACCAAAATGTATACCGTGGGACTGTACTCGATTTTTGAGATTAGTGCTTTTTCCCTTTCTTCTATCTCTGGGTTCCTAACTGCCTCCTCACTTCAGACTCTCCTCCAAATACTTTCCATTCTGCCTCTCTTTTCTTTAAAACATAATCCGTTGCTAATAACAAGACAAAACAAACAAACAAAAAAACAAACCTCATTCCTGCTGCATTAAACCCAGATACTTCCACTGGGCTTCTGGGATTGTCCCTCATCTAGCTGCCCTCTTCCCAGCCAAGTTTATTTTCCCTCCTTGCAGGGGAATCCTATACAATGTATCCACTCAGTTTCCTTACCCTCACAGACAGGTTCTGTCCCGCCTTTATGTTTGCCCCAGCGAGAATGCCCATTCCTCTGTATATTTTAGAGAGCAAAACAGGTGTCTAGGAGCCACGTGAGCCTAGGTTTGAATCCTGCTTTTGCCACATGCTGCGTGTGTGACCTTGAACAAGTCACTTGTCTCATTTTTTCTAACCTAGTGAGGCCTCCCTGACCTGTATTTAAAATGGCTTTCCGGGCGCCTGGGTGGCTCAGTCGTAAAGCGTCTGCCTTCGGCTCAGGTCATGATCCCAGGGTCCTGGGATCGAGTCCCACATCGGGCTCCCGGCTCGGCGGGAAGCAGGCTTCTCCCTCTCCCACTCCCCCTGCTTGTGTTCCTGCTCTCGCTATCTCTCTCTCTGTCAAATAAATAAATAAAATCTTTAAAAAAAAAAAAAAAAAAAGGCTTTCCGCCCCACAAGGAATCCTTTCCTCATTCCCTATTCACTTTTCTCCGTAGCATGTTTCAACTTTTAATATACCACATACAATATTTTTTTTTTGCTGTCAAACCCACTAGGATGTAAGCTGTGCATGGAGAAGGCATTTGTTTTCTTTACCGTGAATTCTCAGTACGCATTACAGGGTCTGGTAGTTAGGGGGTTCTCAGGAAATACCTGATGGATGAATGAATGAATGGGGAACTGGTTTATTTCTTCCCAGAGCTCTTTCAAGGATTAAGTGAAATCCCATATGTAGTAAGTACAGGTGAGTGTGTGGTGCAGAGAAGGAGATGCAGATCATGGTCCTCACCTTTGATGTTGAGATCCTTTTTGCACTTGAGATTTTTCTCAGACAAGTCCCAACTTGCCCAAAAGGTGTCCCTGACTACCTCGTTCTCTCATTTTTCCTGAGTTTCCACTGCCCTCAAAGTCTGGCCTGTTATATTCTAATGAGGATTAATGTCCTGTCCTGTTTATCACTCTCATCCCATGTGCATTTTCTTTAAAGTTAGAGAACAGGGGCACTTGGGTGGCTCAGTCGGTTAAGTATCTGCCTTCAGCTCAAGTCATGATCCCAGGGTCCTGGGATCAAGTCCCACATGCTCCCTGCTCAGTGGAGAGCCTGCTTCTCCCTCTCACTCTGCCTGCTTGTACTCCGTCTCTCTCTCTCTCTGTCAAATAAATAAATAAAAATAAATAAAGTTAGAGAACAGAGTCCCCATGCTTAAGAAAATGCAAAACAAATACTAGTTGAACAATAGCTGTAGATTGGTTAATATTGTTTAACAAATATATGCTTAACAAATGTATGCTTCAGAGTGCTTCCAAAAAAGATGCCCAGGGTCCAGTCGAGTAGTTCAAGTTTACTGAGGCACAGCAAGAACTTGTCATGTTATCATATGTAATATAATAATAACAGTAAGAGTTATTTGTGCAGTCTTTACTACATTAACTCAATTAATCCTCACAACAGCACAGTGAGATGTAGTTATTATTGTTCTCATTTTGCAGGTAAAAAAAGAGCAGGTCTAGTTATATTGAGTTGTTTGCCCAGGCTCACAGTGAGTAAATCAGAGAGCCTGGCATTAAGGCCCAGTCCTTTTGACCCCCAGAGCCTATGCACCTACCCCCAAGCAATACAGATGTTTTACTTGCTACAAATGAAGAGGGAAAACGACCACAAATAGATCAAATTAATTTATTATCACCACTGGCAAAAGAACACAAAAATATATGTGTAATGGTGACTTATTAGTGTCATTTTTGTAGGACAGGGTAAAATTATACACATGGAAGCCATTAATGTAAAAATAGAATGTTTCAGAGGAATGTCACTTTAAATTATATAGGAACATCAGAAAATTTGAGAATTCTTGGCCTTGGCTCATTCATTAGTCAATTCATTCACTGTGGCACTGGGAATACAATGGTGAGCAAAAAAAAAAAAAGAGAGAGAAGAGACAGCATCTCTGCTTTTGTAGCACTTACAAGGAAGCTCTCTAAGGAAGAGATTCATATCAACCGAAGTATCATGTATTATGCTAACAGATGTATAATTTCACTAGAAATCGGTGCTTTGATGAAAGCATCAGGGATTGACTTGTTCAAACAAATAAAAACAGCCTGAGGTCAGAGAAAGCCAGTGAAGAAGTGATATTGAGATGAGATACCACAGATGAGTAGGATATGGTGCCCAAAGAATGTGGAGTTGAGTATTCCAAACAAAAGGCAGCGAAAGGGAAGGACAAAGAAGGAAGACTGCAAAGGTGGGCAAGGTTTACACTATAAGAGAAATGGGTAACCCAGTCACATAGTTTGAAAAAGGCTGACATGATCCAATTTGCATTTTGGAAAGATCATTCTTATGTCACTATAGAAATGGATTGGAGGGAGCCAAGATTGGATTTAGGGAGACTTTAGAAAGCTACACAGGAATCCAGGCAAGTGGTGGTGATGGCTTAGTCTTTGGAGTTGGTGGTGGAGATTGAAGAAAGCAGATATAAGAAATCAAAATTTTTAGGAAGGAAAATTGAGCAAATTGACTGGTTGTGTATAGGAGGTGTAAAGGATGAATCCAAGTTTTCAGCCTTATGCAAGTAGGGGAGAGGGCATGTGGGGGTTGTTTTCCTGAGAAGATCCAGAAAAATATCAAGCTTTATAGTGGAGTCAGGAGATAGGCAGATCTTAGGTTTCACTTTGAACATTTGTTGAATTTTTCCTACCTTTGACAACCAAAGGAATGGACTAGCTTGGTAAGATATTGCAACCTCTTCCCTTACAAATTGAGAAAACTCAGACCCAGAGGACTGTCCAAGAACATACAGACTTGGGATCAAAAACCAAGCTTCTTGCTTTTACCTATAAGCATTTTTCTTTCTTATTTTTTTTAAGATTTTATTTATTAATTTGACAGAGAGATTGAGAGAGAGAGAGAGAGGCAGGAGAGGAACAGAGGGAGAGGGACAAGCAGACTTCCACACGGGGCTCAATCCCACGACCCTGAGATCATGACCTGAGCTGAAATCAAGAGTTGAATGCTTAACCGACTGAGTCACCCAGCCCCCACCATGAGCATTTTTCTGATAGGAGATCAGTTCCATACTTATGAATGTTAGCAGGCAAGACATGTTAAATATTTGAATATGGTTCTAAAGAAGATTTGGCATTTCCTCCCTTATAATTTAAATAATAACAGTAATGAAGAATAATCATTATGTTAATAGATGCTATTTAATGAATATCTACTATCTGTTAGGTGTTTAAATAGTTCACATATGAATTCTCAGCTGCTTCAGTGGTGTTGTCCTAACCCTCAATTACGGTGAAGAGATAACTGATACAACCTGTCAAAGAGTTTACCAAACCTAAATAATATAAAAGCAATTATACTAATTTCAAAAGCCCATATTAACTCTAGATGAACTCTTCTTCATCTCATGACTTCCGTACATCTATATACATAGTTATTTCATTTCAACAAATTTTACTTCACAAGAATTTGTAGCAATTTTTTTCATCTGCTTAATCTTTCATTAGTTTATTTCTATTAATGAAAAGGGAAGTATATGTTTGTATATTTCATGAAGTGATTGCGGAAGCTTCTTGACTATTATGTTGTTACTGGCTAAAATTTTTGATTATATCCTTTGTACTCCAAGCAGTGGTCAGTTGGCAAACTATAGCCATTAGGTGAAATTTGGCCTGCTATCTATTTTTTTTTTTTAAGTTACATTGGAACACTGACATGCCCATTCATTTATGAATTGTCTATGGCTGTTTTCACACCAAAATATCAGAGTTGAATAGCTGCTGCAGAGATTATGTGCTAGCAAAGCCAAAAATATGTGCTATTTGCCCCTTACAGCCAAAATTTACTGACCCTTTCTATAGGGCAATCACTATTAGTCTTTTGTAGGGTCATGATTTGATACTAGCCTTATCAAGTACCTATCTCTAAGCTTGTACCATCCCTTACATTAAAGATCTTGATGGCAATGATAAAGTTAATGAATCAAATTATCAGGCTTTGATCTGTGTTTCTGATCTGTAATTATTAATGGAAATGGAAGGATAATAAGTATTCCACAACTAGGGAAATATTTTCTCTAAGATAAAGTCTCATAGTATGTGTTATTATTTTGTAGATTTATAAATTTTATTTAAAAACTGGAGAATAACCAAGATCTAATTGGCCTTTGAAAATATTCAGTAATGAGCTCTACTAAAGAAAAGGCTTTCCAAAGGAGCATTTGTGAATATCTACAATGTAAATGTATAATTACATATTAAGCATTTATTCTTTTAAAAAATGAATGTTAGGTTACAACTGCAAGGAAGTTCTGTATTCTGGCTTGATAACAAGCTATAAACCCAGAAAAAGAAGGCTCAAGAATATCTTATCCACTGCTTAATATAAGCAAACAATAGCAAGTAATTTTCCTGTGTTGTTTAATTCACTATTTCTTAAAAGTATGATTCACCTGCATCAGAAGCTTCTGCAATGTATTTCAAAAAAGTGGCAACTCCTAGGCCCCATCCTTCATCTACAAAATCAGAATCTTTAGGAGAGGGCTTAGGAACGTGCATTTTTAACAGTGGTGGGCCTTTATTTTTATGTAACCTGAAGTATGAGAACCTCTGGCTTAGTTCAAATGCTGTCACCTATGGGATATAATCAGTTGAAACAAGGGTCAATTTCCTTTATGTAAAATGTCTTCTTTTTCGCTGGTAGCCACAGTAAGCTATTGTTGAAATGCCAAGTATACATAAGATACAATAATAAACAATAAGCTAGGTTAATTAAAGGGATGCTACTAAATTAGAAAGTACCAATTGTAGAAGGTTTGTTAGGAATGTAATGATCTTGAAGCAATGAGAAATAATTAGCATTTAAATTAAGTTGTAGGTTAGCTGCATTAGGGAAAGGTTAGCTTGCTATGAATTTTTATAAGGCTATGATGTTATTTATGGATTGATTTGAGCATTGACTATAACCTAATTTAATGAAAATTTTAGAATAATGAAATTGTCATTATTAACTGAGCTACACATTATTTGATACATTTTCTTGAACACATTTACACTGGAATAAAATTTATACTAGATAAACCTGGATCTAAAGTTATATATATATTACTTAAGTAATTTTAATACTTTATTTCTATGATTAGATTTAGTAAGCTACTTAAAAGGTCATAGTCACAGGGAGTGTGGCTTTGCTTCAACTGCATTTTTTTCCTGAAATTTTAGGTTGTGTGTGTGGTAAATAATTTCAAAGGAAGACAACCAGAAAATGAACATATACACACGGATAATCTGGCACAGATGCCAATGATCAGCATTCCTCGAGTAGAAAGTCCTTTGGAAAAGGTAACATCTGTACACGTGATTCATAATTTAAATTCTCCAATGTGATTGTTATCTAGAGCAAATGAATAATCATTCCTGAGAGTTCTCCACAGTCATATTTGATTTACTGAAGCAAATTTAGAATCTAATGTGGTGTTTAGCAAGAATTTAGTCACTGATAGCATCATCTTAGAAAAATGCATATCACATTGAAAATAATTCTTTGAATACCTCATGCTAAAAGCTTAGTATTAATGTATGGAATATGTTCTGTACTTTGCCATAACTTTGAGATAAGGAACACTGTGCAGTGATGGGTCTCATGCATGGGTGAAATGATAAGGTAGCCTCATTTGAGGATATATGCATTTTTTTCATAAAATACATTCCACTTTTCCCATCATCTATTTATGTGAGAGAAGGCTTAGGATAATGCCTAGGACATAATATGGCTCAATAAATTTTGTTGAATCTCATTATATAAAGATCTGGCAGCAAGAAAACACCAATCATGCTCTCCTAATCAGGGTGGTCCTGAGTGTCAGGTTGGGCAGAATGGAGCCGGACCAGGTAGCACTTTGAATGGCAGGTCAAGGCTTCATTGGGCATGACAATGAACCAATAGCCAGGTATTTAACAAAACTTTTCTTGAGACTTTTTCTCTAAACTTATCTGGTGAACTATGGAGGGTAATATTACTTAAATGATGATGCAATTATGTACATTTGTAATTGGTTCAGTGATTACCCAGAGGGTTATTAAAGGCTTCTCATCAGTCCTGTCCATACCCACATTTTGATAGATATGTTAGATGAAGAGATCAATTACATGCTAATCAGGGGCTTAGATGGTATGAATCAGTGAGGGATAATTAATACATTGGTTGAAAAAATAAAAGTTCTTGAGAGATTAGATACAATTAACAACTTGAAATAAAGCAAATGTTTTGGATTTGGATTTAAAAGAAGTTCATGTAGGGTAGGGTACATCTAGGGTAACTACACAAACAAAAAAGCCTCAGAGGGTATAGTAGGTTACCATTTGGCATGTGTCAACAGCATGTTTCAGCTGCCAAGAGTTATATGATCTTAAGTTCCACTTAGTGAAAATAATATCCTGAATGAGGGGATTGATGGTTTGCTCTGCTTATATTAACTTGGAACACCAAAAACTGCCCTTATTGACATAGTTTTGAGGAGGGCATCAATAAAATAGAGTAGTCGGTACTCAAATATTTGTTAAATGCGTGAATGAATGTGTCCAGGACAGTGAGTGGACTCAAAGTCATGGATTATGAAAGACTGTTGAAGGAATAAAAAATGATAGAGAAGAAAGAAAACTCATGGAAGAAGTAATAACGTTCCATACACATCTGAAGGACTATTGTATGGCAGAGGGATACGATTTGTTCCGCCAGCGCCTCAGAGGTCGCGGTTAGGATGACAGAAATGAAAGTGTTAAGAAGACAAATAATGTCTAGAAAGAAGGAAAAACTTTCTCAAAATGGGATGTCTTCCTTAGGAAAAATGAAATTTCCTTTTTAAAAAAAAATTCCTTTTATTATAAGGATTCAAGAAGAGTTAAACTATTACTTATCCATGATACTGTGGAGGGAATTCAAGCATCACTGTGAGGATAGAGGTACTAGATCATCATCATCATAATAACAATATTAATAGCTACCTTTTAATAATCATTTGGTATGTGTCAAGTACTATGCAGATTGCTTATGTAAATTCCACAAATACACTTCTATGCTCTGAAAGTCTAACTTCATTCCTTACAACAGTTTTTAAAGCTGGGTGTCATCTTAGTGGCAAACGCTGCTAATAGCCCACAGTATCCCTTCCCCCATTCTTCCTTTTAGTAACTGAATTCCCCAATCCAATTTTAGCTACATCCGCCACTGCCTAGCCTTAGTCTGTATCTCCCAGCTACCACTGCAGGTAGGCGTGACCATGCAGCTAAGTTTAGACCAACGGGATGTAAGTAGAAGTGGTCAGTGCAACCTCTGGTTCATCTCTTGAGGACTCTTGTCTCTGTCTCTCCTCACCCTTTTCATCAAGTGGAAAAGGTATGACTGGAAGTAATCTTTAACTTTTTAAGACGACCGATCCACTTTGACAGCCTAAGCTCCTGGATGAGCTCAGGGAGCAGTCCACAGACACACTCTAGATGGTTCTGAAAAAGAAAGAAACTTCTTTTCTCTCTGAACCATTGGATTGTTTTCATCTCTTTCCCACAGTGGCTTAGCTGATGCCCGATTACAATAAGTGTCTCCATTGTACAGTTAAGAAAACTAAACTCCCAAGTGTTAAGCAATTTGCAAAAGTCCACATCATCGATAAGCAGCAAAGTTATACAATGTGATATTTCCAGATACATGTGTTTTGTTTAAAACTGAATAATATATAAAAAATTATATCTTTTTTAACTCAAGAAATGAATATAGAAAGCAACAGAATTTAGGAAGAGATACTAGACATATTTTGAAGACAATGGTCAGGTTAATAATTAGTCTTCATTTTATATACCTCTGAAGTTAACTTGAAAAATAATCACTGTCTTCTGTTTTTTAACATATTTATTTGTGTAAAGGTTCTTTAGTAGCCTCCTAGCATTGCCAAGTATCCTTATATATCATTACATCCTTTTATATATAAAATGATCATAAATTCCTGTTGTTGAATTTAAGCAAATTTATTTTTATTTAGTGAGTTTTAAAATATGAAAGCAAAGATATTCTATTAGAATCTGTAGATTTCAAGACATCAGTGTGTATTAACTTCTTTCATTAATTATTTTGTTTATGACAAATTCATATGCTCTGTTTTTACTTTGGTAGTTAGGGAATAAAGGTGATTTAGGTGATTTGAATCGTACTCGGTTCTCCCTTGGCACACACCTTGCTGAGTTCCGACTTTGCTCCCCACTCTTTTTATCCTGTTTCCAGGCAGAACGCTGTCTGCACGATGCAGGATCTGCTCCTGCATCACACAGACCACAGGAGGATCACGAATCAAGCTACTGGGGACGTATCTCAGGCTTCCTTGTGGAGCTCTGTTGCTGAGAGGACATGTATTTGTGCTCATCAGCCAAAAAGGGAGGAACGCCATCACTTAAGGGAAGCCGACAGTGGCTTTCTCTGTCTTTTGTGATACAGAATATTTAGAGTAAATATATTGCTTTTCATCATAGTTCGCGATGGGAAACGAGTGAATACAAAATTCTTCCCAGTATTTGATCTTAATAATTGATAGTTGGAGAGTGGCAATAGGTTCTTGAAACTGGCCCTCAGAGGACAAAACGGGAGTCCAGTATGAAAGTTTGGTCTGCAGACCCCGCCAGTAGTTTGAGCACTGTGATGTATTATGCCAAGCCATCATTTTCGGCTTGCCAGTTTTGTGTGGAGAAGGCAAAGGGTTTCTTTTAGAAGTTATGTACTTACATAACCTCCTATGTTCAAAGTGCATGTTTGATAAACTGTAAGCTACAGAGTAATTACAACATGCCAGTGTTCTTTATTTTTATGCCAGCAATTTATCCCTTAATTATAGGGAGTTTGTCATATAGTTAATTACCATAGTTTATGAGGAAAAGTCATGATTTTTCTGAAAGCTAAGTAAATCTGAACATTCATTACATTTGGTTTTATGAAAAGAATTAATCATCTGTGGAAACTGGCCCCTCATATTTCATAGCCCACTAAATATTTAAGTTGCCAGTAACTTCATTACAGCTGTTTGTAATATCAAATCATAAAAGTCTAACTGTGTATCAGGAGTGAATAAATGATTAAATCAGTGTTACGTTCTTATAATGGAATCCAGTACCTTATAATGCGGTGTTACAGCCACAGGTTCTGGAGGTAGACTGGCTGGGAATTTGGGACAATTTTGACCTTGGGCAGCTTATTCAAATGCTCTGTGAATTTTCTCAATCATAGAATGGACGTTGTGAGAGTTCAATAAGCTAAGAGTAAAGCACTCAGAACAGTATCTGGAACCTATAAAGCCCTTAATCACTGCCAGTTATTATTACCACTTAACGGTTGAAATGGATGGGGTAAATCAAGATGTGGAAAGTTTTCTGATACATATTGTAAAGGTTTTTTGTTTGTGTTAATTTTACTTATTTATTTATTTATTTATTTATTTATTTATTTGAGAAAGAGAGGGAGAGTGTCCATGTGCCCCTAAGTCAGGGAGTGGGATAGCAGAGGGGAAGGGAGAGGGCCACAAGCTGACTCTGCTCCTGCTAAGCCCTTGAGCTCTTGGATCAAGTTGCGGGGCTGGATCCCAGGTCCCTGAGATCCTGACCTGAGCCAAAACCAAGAGTTACGTGCTTAAAAGCCTGAGCCATGCAGGAGCCCCATGGTTGTTGTTTTTTTTTTTTAAGTTGATATATATATCGTGTGTGTGTGTATGATGAAGCTAGTTATGTAAATTACCACACAAGATAAATTCTTTCTAGTAAGATAGAAAAGAGCATGTAGATGAAAGAGAGGAGAAAAAAGAGAGAGAGAGAGAGAAACTAGATACCAATCTGAAAGCAATGCTTCAACCTAAGGAAGCAACTGAGATAGTGTACTAGATTTCTTTTCTTTCTTTCCCTTCTTTTTGTTCCTTTGTTCTTCGTGTTTTCATTCTTTCTTTTTTTCCTTTCATCCTCCCTTCCTCCCTTTCCTCTTTCTTTTGTTCCCTTTCTCTTTCTTTTTCCTTCTATAATGAATAATTCATGAATAATTGTGTAACAAAAATAATTACAATTATGCTCTAAGGAGGTTCTGGTTATGCTTCCTCTTATTGACTACCGATATGTTCAGATTTACCAATGTCCCTTGGAAAGATTCCCTCACAATAATTCAAATCCCTGTGCTCCTTCCTTATGTGTCACAGGGATTTAAAAGGATCCTTTTAAAAATGTTTGGTCTATTTTTCTCTGCTGAACTGAGCATGGAGACCTTGGTTGTGGCTCCCATGCCCTCATGCCTAGGGTCCAGGTTCCCTTGGCACACCTGCAACCATACTCATTCCAGGTCCCATCTGTCCTGAGAACCTGCACACAAGCCTTGTGCAGGTGCCTCTTAAAGGATCCACAAAGTTCCCACTCCACCAAGGCCCCAGGGAACCAGCTTTCTTCATAGGTCACACCACTTCCTTTCAGACTCATCCTTTTCTGGCTCCTGCCTTCAAGGGCCCATGCATCCCAGACAAAAGCTTCGGTGGTGCCAGCTTCAGGATGGCTCCGAATACATGAAATTTCTATTAATTACTCTGGGAGTCCAGAAACTTCTGGGAAGTGGAGATGGAGACATTTACATATTCATTATCTTTAGCTCCTTATATTAGCAAGATTAAAGTAAGAATTAATATCTTAATAGATGTGTCATGAAGAGTAAAAACTAGATAGAGTAAAATTTTAGTCATTTCTACTAAATATCATATATATTAATCCGATTTGAAGGATGTCACCAAAGGATGATTAAAGTGTTTCTTTGCCAATAAAGAAGTTCAAAATTGTGGAATTGGCTAAAATCCTATAGAATCTCAATAATACACCAAAATTTGAGAGAGTAAAGAGAGATAGGGAGCAATCTCTGGGAGAATGAGGAGTCTATTCTATTTAGAACACATTTCAGCACCTTGAACAAACACCATTTTGAGACTGGGTTAGCAAATAGGCAAATACATGACAAAAGAAAGCCTTCAGGCAAGAAATTTTCCCTCTGATCAGGCTTCTAATTAATATGGGTTCATAGTAAATGAGGCAGTTCTTTTCCTCAACTGAATGGGTGCTATAAAATGGAATGGAGAGTTACCTTCATTCAAAAACAAAAAAAAGGTGGCTCCAGAGACTGCATCTACCTGGAGTAGAGGCTACGCTGAAGAGATTAACAATCTTTCTGATGGTCCAACAACCATGTGGATGAAACTGTATAGGAACAAAGTGATGTTCCTATAGTCTCAGCTTCTTCTCCCACTCCACTCATCAAATCATCAAAATGATGTTATAAAACTACATTCACCATCTTTTCAGCTCAAGATTTGATGTAAAGATTCCTTGACTCTTCAGGAACAATTTGGGGATCTTTGATGAATCTTCTCCCTCCTTTTTAGGGAGACAAACTGAGCTAAATCTATTATGATTCAAGTATAAATAACTAGGACAATTATTTAAATCCTTTAAAATGATTTCATGACACAGATGAGAGAGATAGACACATTTCAAGAGTTAGAGTATGTTTTTGGAAAAAAAGATTAACTACAAGAAATTTAATTAAATTTATTATAGAGAGCATCTTCTTTTCACTGTCAAGGAAATTAAAGAAAATATGTGAAATGAGAGATGAAAGTTAGGTGGCACAATGGCACAATTAGGAAACTAAGAAAACAAGTAATATTATGGCAGGATGGAAACCAATAGTAGAAACCATAAAGAACAAAATCCACACTGGATAAAGTCATATCAGTTCTATTAAGGACAGGTTTCAGCATATGTCATAAAAGAACAAGAAAATAAAATTGATCTGAGAAAACATAACAGATACAGAAGACATAGGACAGTATGTCGTATGAATCATTGTAGATGATGAATCACTGTAGATCCAGAAGAAAAGGATAAATAGAACTAGAGCAATATTCAGAGATATATATGAAGGAGACTTTTCTTTCAAACAAATACCTTTAGTCTAGAAGGGTTAACTAGATACAAGGTAAAATTAAAATATATACTAAAACATAGATGACATTTCTCAGTGAAATTTTTGAGTTTCAATACTGAAGAAAGAGACCTATAAATTCTGTGGGAGATGTTATTATTGTTCCCAATTATTAACTACCACCTTCCTTTGGCAGAGTATCCTTCCTCCAGTTATTTTGGATTTGGTCAATAACATGTGAATGAACCTGATTTATGCCCCATCAATCAGAAACTTGTAGAGACATCAAGAGTTTTTGCCAACTTTATTGCGCCTCGGCTTTTTTTCTGGAAAAGTCCATGTTTCAGATAGGGACTGCTTCTTCAGCCTGTACCCCAGAATGGGAATACACAAGAAACAGAAGAGCATGCAAACACTAGGCTGAAGCAGATCTATAGAACCTGACCACCAACATGTGGTTTGAGGGAGAAATACTTATTTGTTGTTGGAAGCCACTGTGCTTTTGAGGTTATAATATGGTATACCTAGTGAAAACTAACACACACACCAAGGCAGAAAAATTAGGTTACCGACCCAAGACTGACAGTATATTGGCCTCAGACCTCTCTCTCCATAACAGTAGATGCCAGAATAGAAAGGAGTAATGTCTTCAGAGATTTCAAAGAAAAAGTTTGTGACATAGAATTTTATTCCCACCGAAAAGGTCGTTTAAGTATTCAAGATAACCATAAAATACCAGATATGCAAGAATTCAGGAATTACATTACTCATGAAATATTACCAGAAGATGTTTACCAACTAACTGAGCAACACACCAATATCTGGAGCTTTCAAAGATTTTATTTATTTATTTGTCAGAGAGAGAGAGAGAGGCAGGAAGAGAGAGAAGCAGGCTTCCCACTGAGTAAGGAGCCCAGTGCAGGATTCAATCCCAGGACCCTGTGATCATGACCTGAGCCAAAGGCAAATGCTTAACTGACTGAGCCATCCAAGTATCCCAACCTGGAGCTTTCAAATTGGCAAAGTCATGATATGAATGAATTGGCAGAAAGAATGGAAAACATTTACATAAAGAATTAATTGGAATTGGCTATGGTAATTACAGAGAAAAGTTAAACAATTAATTTAAAGAGAAGATATATAAAAAAGAAAATAATATAACAATGACAAAACGAGACAGACATCCTAGATAATACCAACAAAAGTAAAATTACGATAATTTCCAGATTTTATAAAGGAGGGACTCAGTATCACTGTTTTGTTCTTGACATTGCTTACTAGAAAATTATAGGTTGAAGCATTTTTAAAAGTTATCAAAAGTAATTAAAAACAATCTATAAAGGTCCAGTAACAAACTATAATATATCAGCAACACATGTGTCAAAAGATTGATGTCTATAATATGTGAAACATCCTAACTGAAAAATGAGCAACGTTCATAAATATGCAAATTATTAGAGATCAAATGCAAATGGGAAATAAATATATGGAAAGTATTCTCTGTCACCTTTTTTCCCTTTTCTTTCATTTTTTCTTTCTTTTATGGAGGTATAATTGACATATAACATTATAGTAGATTCAGGTGTACAACACAATGATTTGATATTTGTATATATCCCAAAATGATCACCGCAATGAGTTAACACCCGTCACTGTGTAGTTACAATTTTTTTCTTATGATGAACACATTATTTATAGTTATCATACTGTATATTATGTCCTCATGACTTATTTTACAACTAGAAGTTTGTAACTTTTGACTCCCTTCACCCATTTTGCCCATCCACCACCCCTTGCCTCTGGCAATTACTGATATGTTCTCTGTATATATGATTTTTGTTTTGGTTTTTCAGACCATGTATAAGTGAGATCATATAGTATTTGTCTTTCTTTCTATAACTTATGTTAACATAGTGCCCTCAAGGCCCATCCATATTGTTGCAAATGGCAAGATTTCTTTCTTATTTATGGTTAAATAATAGTCTGTTGTATATATATTTACTACATCTTCTTTATCCATTCTTCCATCAATGGACACTTAGGTTGTTTCCATATCTTTGTAAATAATGCTGCAGTGAACATGGGAGTGCATATATCTTTTCAAGTTATAGTGTTCTCATTTCCTTCAGATAAATACCTAGAAGGGGAATTGCTGGATCATATGGTAGTTCAATTTTTAATTTTTTGAGGAACCTTCATACTGTTTTCCATAGTGGCTGCACCAATTTACATCCCCACCAACAGTGCACAAGTGTTTTCTTTTCTCCACATCTTTGTCAACACTTATTATTTCTTGTCTTTTGATAATAGCCATTTTAACAGGTGTGAAGGGATAGCTCATTGTGGTTTTGATTAGAATTTCCCAGACACATAGTGATGTTGAGCATCTTTTCATGTACCTGTCAGCCATCTGTATGTCTTCTTTGAAAAAAATGAAATTCAGATTTTCTGCCCATTTTTTTCCATCAGATTGTTGTTTTTGCTGTTGAGTTGCATGATTTCTTTACATATTTTGGATATTAACCTCTTCTCTAATATCTGATTTGCAAATATTTTCTCCCATTCACTAGGTTGCCTTTTTATTTTGTTGATGGCTTCTTTTGCTGTGCAGAACCTTTTTAGTTTAATGTCTTTCTACTTATTTATTTTTACTTTTGTTGGTTTTGTTCTTGGAGTCAGATCCAAAAAAATCATCACCAAGATCTGTGTCAAGGAGCTAACTGCCTATGTTTTCTTCTAGGAGTTTTATGGTTTCAGGTCTTACATTCAACTCTTACATCCATTTTGAGTTAATTTTTATGTATGGTGTAAGATATTGATCCAGTTTCATTCTTTTACATGTGGCTGTCCAGTTTTTACAACACTATTTCCTGAAGAGACTGTCCTTTCCTTATTGTATATTCTTGCCTCCTTTGTCATAAATGAATTGACCATATGTTCACGAGTTTATTTCTGGGCTCTCTGTACTGTTCTATTGCTATAAGTATCCCTTTTTACACCAAATACCATACTGTTTTGATTACTATAGTTTTTTAATATAGTTTGAAATCAGAGAGTGTGATACCTCCAGCTTTGTTCTTTCTCAAGATTGCTTTGGCTATTCAGAATCTTGTGTTTCTATACAAATTTTGGGATTGTTTGTTCTGTTTCTGTGAAAAATGTCATTGGAATTTTGATAAGGGGGCACCTGGGTGTCTCAGTTGGTTAAGAGTCTGCCTTCAGCTCAGGTCATAATCTCAGGGTCCTGGGATTGAGCCCTATGTCAGGCTCCCTGCTCAGCAGGGAATCTGCTTCTCCCTCTCCTGCTGCCCCTCTTCTTCTACTTGTGCTTTCTCTCTCTCTCTTTCTCTCAAATAAATAAATAAAATCTTTTTAAAAAAGGAATTTTGATAAGGACTGCATTGAATCTGGAAATCACTTTGGGTAGAATGGGCATTTTAACAGTATTGATCTTCCAATCCATGAACATGGAATATCCTTCCATTTATTTATTTATTTATTTATTTATTTATTTATTTATTCAATTTCTTTCATCAGTGTCTTACAGTTTTCAGTGTACAGGTCTTTCCCTCCTTGATTAATTTTAATCCCAGGTATTGTATTCTTTTTGATACAATTTTAAGTGTGATTGTTTCTTAATCTTTCTTTCTTTTTTTTATTATGTTATGTTAATCACCATACATTACATCATTAGTTTTTGATGTAGTGTTCCATGATTCATTGTTTGCCTATAACACCCAGTGCTCCATTCAGTACATGCCCTCTTTAATACCCATCACCAGGCTAACCCGTCCTCCCACCCCCTCCCTGCTATAACCTTCAGTTTGTTTCTCAGAGTCCATAGTCTCTCATGGTTCATCTCCCCCTCCGATTTTCCCCCCTTCATTTTTCCCTTCCTGCTATCTTCTTCCTTTTTTTTTTTTAACATATAATGTATTATTTGTTTCAGAGGTACAGGTCTGTGATTCAACATTAATCTTTCTTTCTAATAGTTTGTTATTAGTATATAGAAATGCAATGGATTTTTGTATCTTGCAATCTTACTGAACTTGTTTATTAGTCCTAAGAGGTTTTTTTGGAGGAGTCTTTAGGTTTTTCTATATATAACATTATGTCATCTGCAAATAGTGAAAGTTTTACTTATTCCTTTCCAATTTGAATGCCTTTTACTTTTTTTTTTTCCTAATTGCTCTAGATAGAACTTCCAATACTATGTTGAATGAAAGTGGTCACAGTGGCATCCTTGTCTTGTTCCTGATCTTAGATGAAAAGCTTTCAGCTTTTCTCCATTGAGTATGTTAGCTGTGGGCTTGTCATATATGGCCTTTATTATATTGAGATACGTTTGCTCTATACCCACTTTGTTGAGAATTTTTATCATAAATTGATGTTGAATTTTGCCAAATGCTTTTTACCTATCTATTGAGATGATGATATGATTTTTATTCTTCATTTTGTTAATGTGGTATATCATACTAATTGACTTGTGGATGTTGAAAAATCCTGCATCCCTGGAATAAATCTTACTTGATTGTGCTGAATTATCCTTGTAATGTGTTGTTAAATTTGGTTTGCTAAGATTTTGTTGAGGATTTTTGCGTCTATGTTCATCAGGGATATTGACCTATAATTTTCTTTTCCTGTGGTATCCTTTTTGGTGTTGGTATCAGAGTGTAATACTGGTCTTGTAAAATATATTTGGAAGTATTCTTCCCTCTTGTATTTTTTTTGGAGTTTGAGAAGAATTGGTATTAATTCTTTTTAAAATGTTGGTAGAATTCACCCGTGAAGCTTTCTCGCCCTAGACTTTTGTTTTGGGGGAGGTAAGAAGATTACTGATTTAATCTCCTTACTAGTAAGATTTTCTATTTCTTTGTCATTCAGTCTTGGAAGGCTGTATGTTTCTAGGAATTTATCCATTTGTTCTAGGTTGTTCAAT
This sequence comes from Neomonachus schauinslandi, assembly GCF_002201575.2. Classification (NCBI taxonomy): domain Eukaryota; kingdom Metazoa; phylum Chordata; class Mammalia; order Carnivora; family Phocidae; genus Neomonachus; species Neomonachus schauinslandi. The sequence goes on along the minus strand of NC_058406.1, from coordinate 82,042,229 downwards.
TTATTGGTGTATAATTGTTCATAGGAGTCACTTATGATCCATTGTATTTTTGTGGTATCAGTTATAACATCTCTTTTACTTTTGATTTTATTTATTTGAGCCCTCTCCTTTTTTCTTGATGAGTCTAGCTAAAGGTTTGTCTATATTGTTTATCTTTTCAAAGTTTCTGTCACTTTTTTTAAAAGACTTTATTTATTTATTTCACAGAGACACAGCGAGAGAGGAAACACAAGCAGGGGGAGTGGGAGAGGGAGAAGCAGGCTTCCCGCAGAGTAGGGAACACGATGTGGGGCTCGATCCCAGGACCCTGAGATCATGACCTGAGCTAAAGGCAGACACTTAACAACTGAGCTACCCAGGCACCCTGAGTTTCTGTCACTTTTGATGAAAATTCATGAAGAGTCTTTTATGGGATGCTTACAAAGTTGGTTCTCACCCTGTAAGCAATGGGGAGCCGTTAAGGAGTTTAAGAAAGCAGAATGAATTAAAGGAGAATAGCAGTGGAGCAAAACAAAAGCCAATCTGGGAGGTTATTGTAAAAATCCAGATAAATGATAAAGATGACATAGACTAGATCTCAATACAGCCATGTCATGTCATTTTGACTGACCAGGCATCCTTTGGCAAAGTCTGATTTAGTCAGATGTTGATTCTGATCAAAGGAGTTGCCTTAGTTTGTTCAGGCTGCTATAACAAAGTGCCGTAGACTGGGGGGCTAATCAACAATAGAAATTTATTTCTCAAAGATCTAGCAGCTGGGAAGTTCAAGATCAAGATGTCAGCAAACTTAGTGCTTGGTGAGGGCCTGTTTCCAGTGTCCTCAAATGGCAGAAGGAGTAAGGGAGCTCTCTGGGGTCTTTTTTATAAGCGCACTAATCCCATTCATGAGGGCCCCACCCTCATGACCTAATCACCTCCCCCTCCAAAGACCCTACTTCCAAACACTATCACATTGGGGATTAGGTTTCAACATTGAATTTGGGGAGGACACAAACATTCAGTCTATAAGCAAGGGTTATCTAACTATCCCAATGATTTACAGCGGAAAAAGGCTAAACTGCTAGCCAGGCTGTCACAAACAGAACTGTCCTCCAAACCCCACCCCCAGAAACATGCTGACCTTTCATCTGTGTCATTTGCCTGTTATCTCCTAAGAGATTTCTTTTGTCTATAACTAATGAGTAAGGAGTACATTGACATCCATTCCAGGAATCCTCCTGGGCCAAGTTGCATTCATCACAGCAGCAAAGCACTGAACACTTTTGTCCTTTTCCTCTCTCTTTCCCTCTGCTTATTCTCACTCTAAGGCAAAACGCTGGCATTCAGATTTGCATAGGTAAGCATATGCAAATAATGTGTGCATATGCGTTATTGATTTTAACTGATGCTATACAGAAAATCTAAGGAAAGGAATACTTTAGCAAAAGAACAAAAAAAATCTTAAATAAATATGAAGATAGATGGGATTTGATAGAAAAGGGTATATTTCTAATAGATCTAAGAATTCATATCTACATAGCTTTATTAAGGCAGTTAAGCCACTATAATCACTTATAGCTAATTTGGGATAATTATGAGAGTTAACTTAGTGAATGTAACCAGGTATAAAAGATGCCTTTTGAGAAAATAACTTTGTTTCCATCTAAACATAGGCATTATTTTTTCTTAGGTTTACATGATCTAATCAAGTGAATCGAAGGGAATTCCCTTCTGCAGGGGAACAGAAAAGGGAAGATAATGATAGGGATAATTTATAAGATTATAGTTTTGTATTTTAGGTAAGGGACTTTTCACCAACTTGTACCACCCAAGAAGCTCATAGTGTAAAAAGCACACCCTGATTAACAGAAGTATCACCTAATGAAAGTGGTAAGCAGTGATGACAGTTCCAAAAATCTAGAATTGTCATAATAAGTGTGTCTTATTACAGATGAAAATTACCATGCTTTTTGAGATTTAATTTAATTCCCATGGCTATTGCAAAGGAAAATAATATGAATAGGAAAATTCTAAGGGAATTCACAGTGACCCAGAGAAGCATATGCATTGACCTTTACATTTACTGTTTTGCAGATTATAAAATCACAAAGGTCATAGAGAAGCCTGAGCTGAAATTAAGGTAGAGTGGGGCTGGGGGCAGATGGAGAGTCAGGCTTCTGCAGCTGGAAATCCTGAGTTTGAAGCCTTTTTTGGTGACATAATAAGTAGGTGGGATTAAACAAATTACCCCTCCTTACCTGAAAAACTGGTACAATAATGATTCCTTTGTTGGGTAACTGTTGGAATTAACAGATCACAAATAAACTTCTTGGCACACTATAGGAGGTTAACACAAGTTAGTTCCCTCCTGCAATAATATGATTCCCTTAATAGGATTTTCATCTTATCTCAGACTAGGAAACCCCAATAGATATATGTCATGGACTTAAAAGTTTATACAGATTGTCTATGTCATACATGGCACATGTGGCAGAAAATATAGTATAAAATGTTGCATACATCAGCGTCATAGCAATAGCAAAACAATCCTGTGGTTTCTTGCCAAGACAAATATGGTTATACATTACTGTGCTCTCTGTGATAAATTCCTTTGAGGTTTCAGAATGCTGTGCATGAATAACTACGGCAATCTATTTAAGATTTAGTTGCTTTTCTATGATGCAAATCTTTGTTTTACAGAACTGCTGAACTGTAATATAAATGTTATATAGGGCCTTGTCAAAACAAATTAATTAGTGATCAGATATTGGAATGGTTAGTGGAACTAAATATATTCATAATTTAGGCATTTTTTCCTCATCTAAGCTTTGAGCACTTATGAAAAGTATTTGAAGTAAATGAGTGTTTACATGCTGTACTGTTCTCATTTGTTAAATTTAATTTTGCTTAAAAAAAGTCAATTGAGAATGGAAGCTTAAAAATCTCAATAGGCATCAACATTTTAAGTTAGAAAAACTAGCACATTCTGTTATTGCTTTGCCATATGTCATTTTTCCTATTTATGCTCCCATATATTTAGTATTTATTTTTCCACACTATTTATAAATCATAATATACTACAGAGAGAATAAAAGCCAGATTTTTTTTTTCAATTATCTAAATGGCCTTTTATAAAAGCATCTTTTCAGTAAATTACTTTTGAATATAAACATGCTTCCTCATCTCATTTGTGTGAATAAATACAGGGTTGATGACTGCATCTTTAAATTATGTGATTCTTGCAGTCATCAGTTAAGGAGAGAATAAAACAATGATGGATAAAAAATCATTCCTGATGCACACACAATTAGTTATACATGGGAAACTGCTCCCACCCATTCATTCCCCTCTTGTCTCAGATTTGTTCCCGAATGGTGGGCTGTCCTAGAGACACTTACGGAGGCCTTCAAAGTCAATCAGGAGCACCATGACACTATGAACATTTTTTGTAGAGAAAATGTAAAATTTTATTTTACTAAAACTAAGAAAATTAACAATGAGCCCATTCATAGTCTAATGAAACAACCATAATTTTTCATTGTTTCTTTTAAAAAAGCAAGTAATTTGTGTATATTGTTTATAATGTGAAAGTCTGGCAAGCAAAACAGAAATAGATGGATAGTATCCATATCCCACCACAGTAATCACTGGACAATTTTCTTTTTCTTCTTTTTTTAAAAAGATTTATTTATTTGAGAGAGAGGGGGCATGCTCATGCGCGGGCACGGGGTGTAAAATCTCAAGCAGACTCCTCGCTGTGCACAGAGCCCATTGCCCCAGCCTTTTGCCAATTCTCCATCTTAGGAGAGATTATGACCTGACCCGAAATCAAGAGTCAGACACTCAACTGACGGAGCCACCCAGGTGCCCCTGGAAACACTTTCTTAAGTGCCTTGAAGACCCCATGAGTGTATGTGTGGATTTGTGTATAGTACAGGATCTCCCTGGATGTTCTTTTCTGTAGCCTGCTTTTGTTCAGACTACAGTGTATCAAAGATATGGTTATAGATCAATACATATAATACTCCTATCAAGCATAAGAGTAAAAGCTAATCTTTAGGAGGGCTTAACATTTCCCAGAATGTTGTATAAATTGACTCACACAGTATGTAACCTTCCGAGTCTGACTTTTTCACCTGGTGTAATGCATTTGAGATTCATTCATGTTATAACCTACATCAGTAGGGGTTTTTTTCCTTTTTATTGCTGAGTAGTATTCTGTCGTATGTATGTACCACAATGTTTTAATCCATTCACCAATTGAAGGACATTTGAGTTTTTTACAATTATGAAAAAAAGCTGATATAAAAATTCAGGTACAGGTTTTTGGGTACATAATATTTTCCTAAATCTTGGATAAATACCAAGGAATAGGGATAGTGGTTTTGTGGTAAAGGTATATTTACCCTTACAGAAATTTTCCAAAGTATCTGTGTCATGGCTCATGGTACTTACGGTTTTGAATGGTTCTGAAATGAATCTTGATGTAGCTCATCTAGATTTTTACCTTCTGGTGAAAATAGGCAAGTTTTATTTATTTATTTATTTAAAATTTTTATCTTTTTTTCAAATTTTCATTTAAATTCTAGTTAACATATAGTGTAATGGTGGTTTCAGGAGTAGAATTTAGTGATTCATCACTTACATGTAACACCCAGTGCTCAACACAACATGTGCCCTCGAAAAAGGGAAGTTTTATAAGTGAGGAGTTTTAATCAGCTCCTGGTTATACAAGAATTTGTCATGCACTTGATCCATTACCCACATCCTCTGATTCTTCTGTCAAGTAGCATTGGGGTGCTTAGTTAGCAAATCTAAAGCATTTTAAAAAGTTAAAGAGATGAAGTCCCAATAGTTCATTTTTGCCCTTGCCTCCCTTGCCTTTGGCGATGTTTCTAGGAAGAAGTTGCTTCGGCTGAGGTCAAAGAGGTTGCTACCTGTGTTCTCCTTTAGGATTTTGATGGACTCCTGTCTCACATTGAGGTCTTTCAACCATTTCGAGTAGCCTGGTGGTGGGTACTGAGGAGGGCACGTTCTGCATGGAGCACTGGGTGTTATGCACAAACAATGAATCATGGAACACTTCATCTAAAACTAATGATGTAATGTATGGGGATTAACATAAGAATAAAAAAAAAAAAAAAAAAAAGTTAAAGAGAAATGAAATAAATAGGAATCCAATTAGCTAGGTAGATTCAAATACCAGTATAAAACAAGTCCTGGGTACAATTTATGGAAGAGTTCCCTTTCTTATCATTTGTTATATATAGTTAAATATTATTTGTAATTAGATTTGTAATATATGAGATATGTAACCAATAGAAAGCACTATGGTACATTTCCCAGGGTTCATGAGCTTACAGTCTAGTGGGGAGATCGATAATCTTATATAGGCCAATATAGAACGGGGTGGTGATGGCTATGCTGGAGGAGGGCATAAAGGGAGACCTACTCAAACTTAGCAATGCTTGCAGCAGCCTCTAAGGAGACATCCAAAGGACTGTTAGCCAAGTGAGGAGGAGAGAGAAGAATGTTTTAGACGGAGGAAGCAGCTTGCACGAAGATTTTGTTTGGCAGGTAGATAAGAACACGGAGGCAAGAGACATGGGGGTGCCATTAAAGAGTGTTCTGGTGGGGTCCAGAATGAAGGTAAAAGAAATAGAATCAAGCAGGGGCAAGATGGGCTGGAGCAGGGCGCCTGGGTGGCTCAGTTGGTTAGGCGACTGCCTTCGGCTCAGGTCATGATCTTGGAGTCCCTGGATCGAGTTCCGCATCGGGCTCCCTGCTCGGCAGGGAGTCTGCTTCTCCCTCTGACCCTCCCGACCCTCCCCCCTCTCATGCTCTCTCTCTCTCAGTCTCTCTCAAATAAATAAATAAAATCTTTAAAAAAAAAAAAAGATGGGCTGGAGCAGATGAACAGATTAGTGGTTGGGAAATTTCAAAAATGGCCAAAGAAACTTTGTAGTACGAAGGAGGTAGGACAGGAGGTAAATTGGGGCTTTACGTTTCTGATGTGGTTGACAGTTGGGAATATAGTCGTGAATGTGTACTACAAGTGTGGCGGCCAGGTCCTTAGAGTTAGTGAGGTTAAGGAACTTCAGATAGAGAACATGGATACCCACATCCACCAAGTATGTAAGCCCATTAATATTAACAGACTCACATGGAGCTTCATGTCGTTGTGCTGGGAAACTTTGAGTTACAGTAAAACCGAGTCTTTGCTACAGATCTCAACACCATTATGCACAGTGATGTTCTAAGCAATGAATATAATGTGCAGTTATTCCAAGAAATTTTTGAACACAATGATTTTATTTTGGAGAGAGTCATTCAGGATTACAGCTTTTTAAGGCGGTGCTCTTTTTACCAGAGGAATGGTAGCATTTTTAAAAAGAATTTATTTTATATGCCTGACAGTGTTTACATTGCTAACCAATCACTTTACTACACCTTTAGGCAGTGGTTCTCAGATTGGTGTAAAAGGGAATCCTTCGCTTATAGCATTTGCGCAAAGGGCACATTTCTGGGATACACGCCCAGAGATTCTGATGCAGTAGGCCTGGGCAGCCTTGGGCCTGGGGATCTGTGGTATCAGCCACCTCAGGTGATGTGGATATGGAGCCAGCAATTGGCCTAGATCCAGTTGGGCCTGCAGACCTTCTGAAACAGTAGTTTTCAATATTGACTACACATTAGAGTCATCTGGAGAGCCTTTAAAACTACCATTGACCAGGACATGCCTCAGACCAATTAAATCCAAGTCTCTGGTGTGTCAGTATTTTTTTTAAAGCCCCCAGGTGATTCCGGCATGCGGCCAAGATTGAGAACTTGTGGTCCTAAACATCCATTGTGGAAAGCCTTAAATCCTTGGCTCCTCGGGACTCGGAGATACTTCATAAGATCTATAGCTGATGCTCCCTTAAAAGCCCAGCCTCCCTCTGGTTTAATTAGCTTATCAGTGAAAGCCACCTAGAGTTCTCCTTTCTCTGGAGACCAACGATTCTCTCAGAACGTAACTTTGAGCCCCTGTCTCCAAATAGTACAAAAAAGAAATTCGTGAATAGAAACAAAACTCTGAGCTAATGTAAAACTCTGAACTGAACAGAAAACCACGTTAAAGGAAGAAATGGTTCAAAACAATCTTCTTTCCCAAGAGAACTTTGGTTTTATCACATTTCAGCTTTTATGTCTTCATCTCCCCAGCTTCTTAAAACATGAAATTGTCGGACATGAATTTTTCAATCTGTTTCACAGCCTAAATTTGAAGTTCTCTAGGAATTTCTTCTCAGGTGGACCTAACATTGTTTTTCTTTCATTGAAAATACCAGCTTCACCATTTACCAGGAGGAAAACTGAATGTGACAACCTAGGGTCCTAGAGCACACACTCCAAGCATGACTCTTTTTAATCCTTCTCTCTTTTGTCCACTTTGTCTTCCTCAAGGGACACAGTGAACAAACAAAGGAAGCAAATAGCAAAATCTAAAGGGCCAATATTTAGGAGTATGGCCTTCATCTAGCCTCCCTGATAAAATGTAGGCTGCATCTCCACAGCATCAGAATTGTTGATCATTATAGGACCCTGATTCCTTCTCCTACACTGTGGTGCTAGATTTTTTCAGGCTTCAAAATATTTTATATTTTAGGGGAAAATAATGTGTATTCTGTTACACAAGCAGGGTCTTGGGCAGCACTTTGTAATCAAAGATGGACATTTATACAGCAAGGCATAGAGTATAAATAACCTCAGAGCAATTCAGGGTCGGTTTCACCACCAAATGAGTGTACCAATCTTACAAGAAACATTTGGTTTTAAAGTTTGTGCGGATATTAGAATATTAATACATATATTGATTTCTTTCTCTTTGTACTTTTTCCTTCTCTTTTTTCTTTTACTTTTTATCTTGTTGCCCTACCTTTATAGACAATTACAGATGTTTGACTAGAGATAAGGAATTTGGTGCATATAATCTCACTTAATCTTAACAAGAATCCATTCAAAGATATATTATTATTTCCATTTCACAGATGAGAAAGCCGGGTCTCTGAAAGATTAGATTGCTTGTGAACATTTCAATTGTTATGAAACCCACCTTCCACATTCCATATGAATGTTAAATTCATACTACTTGGCAGCAGTGTCTACTCTCCCACACAGCTTCCTCACCAATAGAGACGAAGACAGAAATCACTGAATTAAAGTCATTTTATGCATAGATCTCTTTTTATGTTTAGTTTAAAAACCTAAGCTGATTGCTGGCAACCTCCTATTAAAACCCAAAAGCTGTTTATAGTCATCTTGAAAGAAAGAAACTGGAGCAGTATTTAACCTCAGCATTTGGTCTAATAATATAGCAACATAGAACTTGAACTAGTTCTTTGTCCAAGTAAATAAGTCCATATTAAATTAGCATTTAAATAATGAATAAAACACATTTTGTAGGTGTCCCGAATTCAACCTATTGAGAACAGTCAAGAAGAAAATTCACAGGGAAGGTCCTTTAAAGACTGTCTTGCAAGGCTCTTCAGCTGGATACTGGGAATAAGCCACTGCGAACATCTTCAATTAAGGCAATAAACGTATGTGCGCTAGAGCACACCGGTGTTGGAGTTGGGTTGCAAAGCTGAGGCAAATACAGAAAATGTCCTTCTGTGCAGGTTTCCATCCCATCCAAATCTATAAGTACTTGATTGGTGTTGTTATTGTTACTATTTTACCTTTCAAATGTTTTTATTTTTTTATTGATTTTTCACTTAATGGGAATTTGGCAATCCTCAACCAAATAGCCCTTAATAATAATGGCTTTTTTGTTTTCCTAGATGAAGTGCTCTTTTTGCATTTCCCACGTATTTTTTTAAAGGGAAATGGTGAGCAGACTGTCTTGTCAGGTGACAGGTCATCACTGCATTGTCAAAAGTTGAGGTAGTTTTGTTTTAAATAACATTTTTTAAAATAACAGTATGATTTCTACAAAGGGAAGAATAGAATAAATAGTAAAATAGAGACTTTTATGTAGAACTTAGAGCTTTACAAATTGACATGCTATATAGACTTTAGAATTTACCAAATTTAAGAATCCAAAACTACTTTTCAGAAACAAGTGCTCGTTTTTCCATGGGACCTCTGCACTCAAGGACTGGATTCAGTATTTTGCACACTGATTTGCTGTGGACTTGAATGAACACTTTCTAATGGACGTAACACATTTTAATCTTCAACTCTTTGGGCTCGAACTCTGCCATCTCTACTATAAGCCTCTGTATGTGTAGTTGCAAAAAAGCAGTAATTGCACTGATCAATTATCTGACCCCTTTCTTTGTGTGACTCTGAATTAAACTTTTATGCATGAGTTTTTAGTTTGCCTACTACCTGTTTGCAGTATTATCTATTAATAGGATTTGTATTGGCAGATTAAGAATTCAGCCAGATTAAAAGGAGAAACCCCTTGTTACCTGGTTTGCCTCATAAGAAGTCCATTTCTCAAGATGGTTGACCTGAAAATAATAAATGAAACTCTGGCTTTTTATATTACTGAGAAAAATGCTGACGGGAAGTGAGGACTGCCATAACTTCCTGCATAGGAATGATGCCATTTGTATATTTCAAATTATGCATTTACATACTTTGCTAATCTAATTTTTATAACATAGAATCAGAGTGTTTTAGGAATGGTAAGGACCTTAAATAATTACCCTTGTTCTTTCTTTAGATTCCTTCAGGGAAAATCACCCTTATGCTAAAAGAGAATTAATCTTAGTTTTTAAATCTTCCTGAGATAAGTAATCCATCTCCTTCATTCTATGGTGTGGGTTCATTTGCTCTTAGACAGTGAAATTAATGAACAGATGGCCCCCATGCTCTCTGTATACTCCTTTCATGTACTTAAAACCTATTATTAAATTTCCCCTTAACTTTCTCTTCCCTATGTACAGTCACTTTAATGTTTTATTTTCATCTGTTTAATCTCTCTGCTAACGCCAACCTTAAATGATAAGCCCTTAGCAGAATCCTTCTCATTTCAATCAAACAAACAAACAAAAAATCATCTCAGAAGTTAAAACTTAAGTGTGATGTGAAACTAAAATTTTGCTAATTGGAAAAATGGGGGAGACTTGGGATCTAAAAATGGAGTCAGTCTGGAAACTGTAGTTTAACTTGGTAATGACTTAGTGTAATGAAAGAGGTGATATTGTTTGGACTCAACCGGCAATGAAAGGAAAATCTAGTGGCCATCGAAACATGACTTTAAACGCCCAGACTGGCCCCAGTGTTTCCTAGTTCTCCATAGCACACTTTGAGTTCCACACCGGATGCCTTATTTCTAAATTGTCCTTATGCCCCTATTTGGGAAAGTCCCAATTTCAGTCTGTTGTCCCCAGTGTATCATTAGCAACCCTTTTTCCAGGGTTTAGATGATAACTTACAGCTCGCCCTCCAGTCACTGCACTTTCTTAGTCACTCTCTTCAGCTTGCACTTGTCCCTTGGCTTTTCCTCTGCTTCTGTCCTGCTTTGCATCGATTATTAGTGATTTGTTTTTGATACTTTCCCTGTTCTAGTAAGGTCTTTTAATAATTCAATTCTACCTTCCAACGTAATGGTTGTCTCTTTCACTTAGGCTCATCTTCAGCAAATTTAATGAGCCATGTGGACACTTGATTATCTAGGTCAAGGGAACACTGACACTTAGGTCAGTGGCCTTCAGAACACCACCTATTTTCTCTCTTTTGTCTCCTTTCCTGTATGTCTGTTGTCACTTTCTCGCTCCTTCCCTACCCCTGCCGTCACTGACTGGTTAATCGTCAGTTGATTGATATCTTAACATCTTTCCAGCAATCACTATGTGCTAGGTCCTGTCCAGAGGTATGACATTCCTGCCAGGTTTGTACTGAAACACTGTGTATCAGATTGTATTCTCTCAGTCCACAGGTTTCAAGTCCCCATGGGACCACTGGAAATAAAATTATGATGTATTGTTTCCACAGTTCTGATGGCTTTTATTCCATCAAAGTGCATTATAAAACTCTGACAGTCTTTTTGTCCTAAAATCACGCTTGTGCTTTTGTAAGAGAAAATCAGGAAAACTCGGAGATGAGTTGTCGAGTTCCCTAACATTTTCATCATGCATTTTTAAAGTGAGAAATTACACTTTCTAAGGTGTTCTTAGTAGTTAGTGGAAAAGGTGGCGTGTTCTGCTCACTACTGATTCCTTCTGATACTGTTTTTCTCTAGGTTTAAGTGGGTCAGACCTGGAAAATAATGCCATAAGCACTAGTCAATGATATTCTCCTACTTCTGGTTTAATATGCCTAAATTCAGTGAAAATGAGTTTTAATTTCTTCACACACATTTTGTAAATGTTTTAACTAGTTAAAACACTTTAACTTGAAAAGACCTACATATATATGGAAGAAAGCTCATGGCATGCGCTCATTACATGAAATTCTGTTCATGATGTCTTTGACTTATGAAGAGTCAATACAGAAACTACTATGAAAAACACTTAGGGCAGGTAATATGATGGTAAAATCCTTTTGTAATGCTGCAGTTATCAGTTGGGGCTGTCAAGTATGTTACATCTTGACATAACCCTATACGTAGCATGATTAATTATGTCATATCAATTTTCCACAGCAATATTTCAGCAGCCATGATTTGGTCTGCTGCATGTCTAAATCCATTTAAATATTAGCCCTTCCAGAGGGTTTTTTTGTACATAGCTCTGTTGCTTTAAAGGAGGTGGAGGAGGGGGAGGTGGAGGAGGAGGAGGAGAAAGTCCTATAAGGAATCCTCTGATTGAAGTAAACAACAGAGATTGCAGTCTGTAGTCTGGATTCATGAATTCAAACCTGAAGTGTTTGTGGAGTGACGTCACCATGATGACATCCTGACTTTGCTCCCCTCCACAAGAACAACTAAGAACTGTTTAAGAACAAGACGCCACTGAGAGAATTCCGGAACACAGGAGTGAGGCTGAAGCACCCCCCCCACCCCCCCATGCCATTAGAAACTGAGACAGACTGCATTACAAGTGTAAGAGAAGCAGCTACATGTTGGCCCATTGCCCCTTTTGAACAGCTGCACAGCACCACCTGGAGAGGTCCCCCCTGAGCCTTCAGTTCCCCCAGTGAACAAAGAGAACCCAAAAGGGCGACAGCTCCCCCTAGCATTGTGGGTTGTTTGTAGGGGTCTCTATTCTGATCTCACACCATGGAAATTGCAGGGAAATCTGCAGGTTCAACAACTGGGAATCTGTGTGTGATGGAGAAGCAGGGAGGGGCTCACAACAACGAGCACACGGATCTTGGCAGACCAAATTCATACCTGCGATGCTCTAGTAGTCATCCCAACCAGCAGTTTTACAAATCTACAGGACCAAACTGAGGGTGCCCTCTGACTAGGGAACTCAACAGGGTGAGGATCTGCCTAATCCAGATCCTCAAATGAAGAGTTTTGCCAGCCCTGGAGCCTGATTTCCCCACACCCAGGTGAGGAGCTAAGTCACAGCCTTACCTAGAGAGTGTCTTCCAGCCCCTTCAGTCTAGAAGGGCTGGTGACAACTCCTGTAAGCAGTGTGGCCCAGCGGTGCTTGAGAGGTGGGCAGGCAGAGCAGATAGAAAGCCAATACTGGGCATGGAGAGTTCCTATGCTCTGCACAGGCAGGGGGATTAATTTATAGTTAAGACTGAGGGTAGCTCTGTCCCTCCCAACCAGAGAGCATGTTTGGGAAATTGAGAGTAGCCTGCAGTGCCCCTCCCCATCCTGCCCAGGCAAGGAAGCAGCAACATAACTTCACCTGCTGTGGAGAGTGTCTTTTGACCCCATCTAACCAGAAGGACTAGAGACAACTGGAAGCTATGCAGCGCAATAGCCTTAGAGAGATAAAAGGCAGGTGGGCAGAGCTAATAGTCTGCAGAACAAAGCCATTGGCATGTTAGGTCAGGGAACTTGGGGTACAGGTCAGCTTAAGTTAAGACAACAAATAGAGCTTTACCAACTTTAGAGCTACTTCTGCTGTGTCCAGGCAGGGAACCTAATTCATACCCCACTCATCACTGAATACAGGCTTCAGCCTGTCCAACCAGGGAATAATAGCAGGCTCCACCTGCCCAAGGACTTTATTAGCAGACACAACCAGAAACCTAAACTGAGCTGACTGGTGAAGAACTGTCTCTGCCAAAGCAAACTTGTAAAGTCTGGAAGACGAGCCCAATTATTCAAATGCACAGATACCAACATAAGGAATCAAGGATCACAAAAAATCAGATAAATATGGCACCACCAAAGGAAACTAATAAAGTTCCAATAAATATCTCTAAACAAATAGAGATCTAGTTGCTGTCAAAGAATTCAGAATAATCCTCTTAAGGATGTTTAGTAAACTACACATTATAATTAAATATAGTCATAGTTAGATTCTGCAATATGGTAATAGTGGTATATAATTCACTTAAAACTCTAGTTTAAAAGTTAAAAAAAGAACATAGTAAAAATAACGACAACTACAATAATCTGTTATTACACAACATAAAACATATAACTTGTAATAGTGGTAACCTAAAATGTGAGGGAGAGGAAAAATAAAAATGTAAAGCTTATAAATTCTATTCAAGTTAAGTTGTTACCAGTTTAAAATAAGTTTTAAGTTTAAACTATTTTTTGTGTGCCTCAAGGTAACCACAAGGGAAAATTCTGTAGAAATTACACAAAGGAACACAATAAAGAAGTTAAAGCATACTGGTATCAAAAGGCATCAAAACACAAAAATGACAGCAAGAAAAAAACAAGGAACAATGGATCTATTAAAACAACAACAACAACAAAATGACAATAGTAAGTTTTTACCTATCAACAATTACTTTAAAAATAAATGGATTAAGTTCTACAATTAAAAGACATAGAATGGCTGAGTGGATTTTTTAAAAAATAAATCCAAATAGATGCTGTCTATAAGAGTTTCACTTTAACCTTAAAGACATTCATAGATTGAGAGTGAAAGGATGGGAAAAGACATTTCAAGCAAATGGTAAAAAGAGCAGAGGTAGCTCTGCTTATATCAGACAAAATAGAGTTTACACTAAAAATGGTAAAAAGAGACAAAAAAGGTCATTATATAACAATAAAGGGGTCAATACATCAATAAACTACAATAGTTATAAGTATTTATACTTGGAGCACCTAAATATATAAAGCAAAAACTAACAGAGCTAAAAATAGAAATAAAGAGCAATACAATAATATTTGGGGACTTTAATACTCCACTCTCAACAATGGATAGGTCTTCCAGACAGAGAATCAATAAAGAAATAGCAGATTGTAATACTATAGACCAAAAGGACCTCACAGATATATACAGAGCATTTTATCTTACAACAGCAAAATGCATATTCTTGTCAAGCACACATGGAACATTTTCTAGGGCAGACTATATGCTTGACCACAAAACAAGTCTTAGCAAATTCAAGAAGATTGAAATCATACCAAGTGTCTTCTTTGACCACAATGGCATGTAACCAGAAATCAATAACAAGAAGAAAACTGGAATTCACAAACACATGGAAATTAAATAACACTTCTCAGAAGAACCAATGGATCAAAGAAGAAGTTAAAAAAGTAAAAAATTTCTTGAGACAAAAGAAAATGGAAATGCAACATACCAGAACTTGTGGGATGCAGCAAAAGCAGTTCTTAGAGGGAAGTTCACAGCAACAAATGCCTACATTAAGAGACAAGAAAAATCCCAAATAAACAACCTAACTCTCACTTTAAAGGAGAAAAAGAAGAATGAACTGAGCCCAAAGTTACAGAAGATTGGAAATAATAAAGATTAGAGCAGAAATAAATGAAATAAAGAACAGAAAAAAAATAGAAAATACAAGCCAGATTAAGAGTTGGTTCTTTGAAAAGATAAACAAAATTGACAACCCTTAGCTAAACTAACTGAGGAAAAAAGAGAAAGGACTCAAATCAACAAAATTATAAATGAAGACATTACAATAGATACCACAGAAACTTAAAGAATCATAAGAGCTACTGTGAATAACTATATGAACTTACTAAGACTGAATCAGGGAAAAATAGAGAATCTGAACAGACCAGTTATTTGAAAGGAGATTGACTCAGTAATCAAAAATCTCCCAATGGTGAAAAGCCCAGGACCAGATGGTTTCACGGGTGAATTTTACCAAACATTTAAAGAATTAACACCAATCCTCAAATTCTTCCAGAACATCAAAGAGAAGGAACAGTCTCAAACTCGTTTTATAAGGTGAACATTACCCTGATACTAAAATTAAAAAAAAAAGATTTGCTAGAAAAGAAAAACAAAGGCCAATATTCCTGATGTCTATATGTGCTAAAATTCTCAATAAAACACAGGCTTACCTCATTTTATTGTGCTTCTCTTTATTGCAGTTCACAGATACTGTGATTTTTACAAATTAAAGGTTTGTGGCAACCCTGCATCAAGCAAGTCTATCAGAGTTGTTTTTCCAACAGCATTTGCTAACTTCATGTCTCTGTCTCACATTTTAATAATTCTCACACTATTCCAAACTTTTTCATTATGATTATATTTGTTATGGTGATCTGTAGTCATGATTATGACTCACTGAAAGCTCAGATGATGGCTAGCATTTTTTGACAATAAAGTATTTCTTAATTAAGGTATGTGCATTGTTTTTTTTTAGACATAATGCTATTGCACACTTAATAGACTACAGTATAGTATAAATATAACTTTTATATGTACTGGGAAACCAAAAGCATCATTTAACTTGCTTTATTGTGGTATTTGTTTTGTTGTGGTTGTCTGGAACCAAACCTTCAGTAGCTCTAAGGTATGCTTGTCCTAGTAAACGAAATTCAGCAGTGCATTAAAAGGATCATTCACCATGAACAAGTGGGATTTATCCCTGGGATGCAAGGATGGTTCAACATATGTGAATCAATCAGTATGATACATCACATTAATAGAATGAAAAAAAAATCATATGATTATTTTAATAGACACAGAAAAACATTTGACAAAATTCAACATTCATTCATGATAAAACTCTTAACACATTAGGCATAGAAGGAACATATCTCAACATAAAAAAGGCCATATATGCCAAGCCCACAGCTAACATCATACTCAATGGTGAAAGGTTGAACACTTTCTCTAAGATCAGGAGCAAGACGAGGATGCCTACTCTCACCACTCCTGTTCAACATAGTCCTTGGGAGTCCTAGCTAGAGCAATTAGGCAAGAAAAAGAAATAAAAGATATCAGTATTAGAAAGGAAGAAGTAGTAAAATTGACTATATTTGCAGATGACATGATTTTATATAGAGAAAACCCTAAAGATGCAACCAAAAACTGTTAGATCAAAACAATGAGTTCAGTAAAGTTGCAGAATACAAAATTAACATACAAAAATCAGTAGCATTTCTATACACTAACAATGAATTTTCTAAAAAAGAAATGAAGAAATCAATCCTATTTATAATAGCATCAAAAACAATAAAATACTTAAAGAATAAATTTAACTAAGGAGGTGAAAGATCTCTACTCTGAAAACTATGAGACACTGATGAAAGAAATCAAAGAAGACACAAATAAATGGGTAAGAATCTCATGTTCATGGATTGGAAGAATTAATATTACTAAAATGTGAATACTACCTACCAGAAGCCATCTATAGATTCAATGCAACCCCTATCAAGATTCCAAAGGCATTTTTTACAGAACTAAAAAAATAAATAAAAACACTCGTAAAATTTATATGGAATCACAAAGACCCTGAGTAGCCAAAGAAATCCTGAGAAAGAAGAAGAAAATATGAGGCATCATACATCCTGATGCTATACTATAAAGCAATAGTTATCAAAACTGTATGGTACTGGCATAAAAACAGACAAATAGACGGAAAGAACAGAATCAAGAGCTGAGAAATAAACCCAAGCATATTCAGTCAACTAATATTTGACAAGGGAGCCAAGAATACTCAATGGAGAAAAGATAGTTTTTTGTTTTTGTTTTTTTAATAAATGATGTTGCTGTAATTGGATATTTGCATGTAAAAGAATGAAACTGGACCTATATTTATACCACTTACAAAAATTAACTCAAAATGGATTAAATACTTAAATGTAAGGCCTGAAGCCATGAAAATCCTAGAAGAAAACATAGGAATAAAGTTCCTTGAGGGGTCTTGGTAATGATTTTTTTAATATGTCACCTAAAGTATAAGCAACAAAATAAAAAATAAGTAAGTGGGACTACATCAAACTAAAAAGCTTCTACACAGCAAAAGGAACCATCAACAAGGTGAAACCCAACCTATGGAATTGGAAAAAAATATTTTCAAACCATATATCTGATAAGAGGTTATATAAAGAACTCATACAACTTAATAGCAAAGCACAAATAACCTAATTTAGAAATGGGCAAAGGACATGAATAGACATTTCTCCAAAGAAGATATATGAAAGGCCAATAGGTATATGAAAAGATGCTCAACATCGCTAGTCATTAGGGTGATGCAAATTAAAACCACAATGAGATATCACCTCATGCCTGTTAGAATGGCCAACATAAAAAAGACAAGACATAACAGATGCTGGTGTGCATGTGGAGAAAAGGGACCCCTTGTGCACCACTGGTAGGATTGTAAATTGTTGCAGCCTTTATGGAAAACAGTATGGAGAATCCTCAAAAAATTAAAAATAGAACTATCACATGATCCACCAATTCACTTTTGAGAATATATCCAAAGGAAACAAAAACACTAACTCAAAAAGGTCTCTGTACCTTATGTTGATAGCAACATTATTTACAATAGCCAAGACATGGAAACAACCTAAGTGTCCACTGATGGATGGATGTATAAAGAAGCTGTTGGATACACACACACACACACACACACACACACACAATGGAATATTATTCAGCCATAAAAATGAAGAAATCCTACCATTTGTGACAACATGGAAGGACCTTGAAGGCATTATGCTAAATGAAATAAGTCAGATAGGGAAAGAGAAATACCATATGATCTCAATTATATGTAGACTCTTTTTTTTTTTAAGATTTTATTTATTTATTTGACAGAGAGAGAGACAGCAAGAGAGGGAATACAAGCAGGGGGAGTGGGAGAGGGAGAAGTAGGCTTGGAGCAGGGAGCCCGATGAGGGGCTCGATCCCAGGACCCTGGGACCATGACCTGAGCCGAAGGCAGACGCTTAACGACTGAGCCACCCGGGAGCCCTCAATTATATGTAGATTCTAAAAACAAAAACAAAAACCCTAAACTCATGCACAGAAAAAAAAAAAAAAAAGATTAGATTTGGGTTATCTGATGTGAAGAGTGTGGGGAGTGGGGATTGGAAGAAGGTGGTAAAGAGATACAAACTTCCAGCTCTAAAGTAAGTCCTAGGACTGTAATGAACAACATGATGAAGATAGCTATAGGGAAGTTCTTTAGAGAGTAAACCTGAAGAGTTCTCAGCACAAGGGAAAATTTTTTTCCCTTTTTTTCTTTCTTTTAGTTGTGTCTATACCAGAAGATAGATGTTAACTAAACCTATTGTGGTCATCATCTCATAACATGTAAATCAAACCACCGTGCTGTATGCCTTAAACTTATACAGTGATGTATGTCAATTATTTCTCAATAAAACTGGAAACAAATGAAGTGTTTTAGGAGATCTTTGTTAACCAGCAAATGCTTTTCAGTCTGAGCATTTCACCAAGTTGTTTTATGCCATCTGTCTCACAGGGAACAATTCATCTGAACCTCTAACATGCAGCATTAAAATTCCATTAACAACAGTGAGCAGAATATTAACGTGTGTGGGATTGCCATTTTCATCTCTCCAAATTTCAGTGTTAATTGTGAATATTACACCTTAATCTATTTGGTGAATTAAGAATATTGAATAAAATATATAATTAGCAGTTAAATGTATATAATAATACATAGAACTTAAGTGTATTTTCTGCAACTTAAACACAGATGGGCTACAGATTTCTATTAAGCTAATGATCATTTGTAAAAGCACTAAATACCTCCCAAAGCCAATTTTCCCAGGACTCTGATGTTTTCATTCCTTTCTCTTTTTCAGAACCATATCACCGCCTTTGCAGAAGTCACATGATATTGAAGCAGATGGTTTGTCACTGCATTGGACATCGTCCCTTTTCACCACCCGCTCATAACCCCCAAAGTTTGTTTGATTACAACAGAAGTTTATAAAGTTGTCTAACAATTTTTATAATTTTAAAATCAGTGTCAACTTATCTGTTTCCCCCACTAGACTGTGAGCTCCTCAAGGGCAGGACTGTGTCTTTCTTCTCTGTATCCCCAGCACCTACAACAAAACCTCGCACAAAGTAGGTGTTAAATAAAATGTAACGACCCAATGAAAAGATTAATTCATAAATAAAACATTCAAGTTAGTTTCTCACAGAATCACCGATACTATGTGAAAAGGAACCTTTACACAAGTCATCTTGTATAAGAAATCCCTCCATCTGGGGCTAGTTAAGCTTTTTAGTTTTTCATAGATCTATTCAGCAGTATATCACATTTCATTTGAAGCGGACTTTGAAAGTCATGGGGGTTTTATGTTATTATTCAGCATGACATTATTTCCATTCTAACAGATTTCAGTGTGTGAAATTACTTTTAGAAAGTATGTTCTATACTAAAATAATGTTTGCACATAATATTATGCTATATTTCACTTAAAATACCATTCATACTCTACATTCTAAGACTGGTGCTTCTGCTTTTGAAGGGGGAAAATGCCAATTTTTACTGTAATAAGTAATGTATCATAATTAAAAATTATTTATTTGGACTTTTGTTCCTGACAATTGTGGTTTAATTGTTGACTTGTAGCTTTCGAATGCAGCTAGTGCTTAGGATATTTTAAGACAAAATCTAGCAATGGTGCCTATGTGTTGAGCAATTTTCCACTGATAAAAGTCTCTCAAGAGGGGGGAAAGCCTCCATTCTTAGGCTTTTTACTAGTCAAGATTCCACATAATTTAAACAGGAAAGAACTACACTCTGACACATAAGTTAAAAATCTATAAATGCCAGAAATGTGGTTAACGCATTTTACTTTGCATTTGTATAGTTTTATAGTTTACAAGGTACATTTTCATTTATAATTTTACTTAATCCTTACAGTAACCCTGTGCAATCATTGAAAATGGCTTTAGTTTATAAATGAGAAAAATAAAGCCAAGGCAAGGTAAATAATGTGCCCAATTCCATACAACTAGTAGGAGGCAGTTAAAATTTAAATTCAGGTTTTTTGACCCTGAACCAGTATTCTTTTCTAATACACCAGAGCTATGGTATAATTTTGGACACACTGAAACCTTTTGGAGGTCAGGAGAGTCCTGGACAACTACCTATGGTTTTAAAAAAAATGAAGAAATACCAAAATAGAATTATAAGAGCTATGTTGTATTTTAAATATTTATGTTTTAAGAAGGAACACTTTTCAAATATGCAACTATATGGTAACCTATTTTTAATTTTCTTCAAAAATAATGTCAAGAGTCTAGATGTGAGGTCTTTTGTAAAGTGGAAACCTAAATCAGGTATCTGTCCTGCAGCCCTCACCCCAATGCTCTAAACCCCACCCCTCAGGAGAGGCCCCAAAGGACGTACCTCACACTGAGCATATGAAACTAAGGATGAAACCATGTCAATATAAGGAAGAGGAACTGGGCTATGATTACACCATTAAATGTACTCTTCTACCATAATGTCACAATTTTTAAAGCTACCCTGAGTAGCTTTGTCTTATATGAGCAGTAGTTAATTGACTAAAATGAATCTTCCTCACCTTGACAGTAATAAAAAAAAAAGAAACTTTAAATTTTCTCTGTAATTTCAACAGAAATCAGCAAATGAATATAACCAAAGACTTGTTCATTATTCCCCAAATAGATTTTACTTGCTCTTTTCCATCACTATGGGAGTTAAAACACTTTTTGTAGGGCCAAAAGCAGAAAATCCATATTTCTACCAAATTCAGACTTCTATAGCAATTCAACTCTGTTGGAAATTTAAAACACGAGAAAGGTTAAAATGCTTTGATCCTCTTTAATGATCTTTTTAGGCAATAACAGTAATAGGGAGTTCACTTACAAGGAATGGAAGTGAAAAGGATGATTATAATGTCTTTGGAGTCAGGATTACCAGTAAGACTTCTGAAGTTAAATCAGTTTAAAGGTTCTAGAATCAGTTTTCCAAGGAACCAATTTGGAATGTTTTTCCTGTTGGAAGCCTTAGCTATATATTCATGCGTAAATGTTGTGTCTTTGCACCATGTTAAACCAGGTCCAAATGCAGGAGTTATATACATTCCTCAGAAATCCAGATTTTATCCAGGATTGGAGTAAGGTCATCTCTAATATTAAATGTCATGGGCCCAAGATTGTGTACTGAATGACCCTGTCATGACGGAAATTCAGAAGAATAAAAAGATACACATGCATAAGGCAAAAAGCCAGCAAAGAGCCCTGAACCATGATGCTATAACTACGAATAATGAAAAACACGTTTAAGAAAATATGAATCTGTAAATATGTACATATATAGTCTAGTAAAAGCAGGCAAACACCTACTTTTCTGATAAAGACATCTTTTTATTCTACTTACCCGGGGCCCAGGTCAGTCTAAATTGGTCAGCGTGAAAATTTTAGTAGTCTCTGTTTGCATGGCAGAAATTCTGCACATGTTTTATCTGATTCCTAAGATTATTTAAAAGGCTCTTTTATGTTAAAAGAGAGGTGAACCTTCTTTGACAGACTTGGTCTTTTCCACTTCTAACTGGGCCTCTCTTTTCTCAGGATCTATCCCAGCCAAATATCACAGTTACATTTACCATACAGTTTCCTTTGTGAAAGAGCAGTAGGGGAGGACATAATTCTCTGCTGTGTATTGTATTTTTCAAATAAAATCTTAAAAATTTAAAAAATTAAGTTTGATTTTTTTTTTTTTTTTTATAAATCCTTTCTTGGGGTAGACGAATAAAGAACACTTGTGTGACGCAAGTCGCATTGTCAGAGTGACTGGAGAATGTTTGCAAAGGGATCACAATGGTTGACATTAGGCCAGTTCTCTGGGCAGCTCTATCCCATGGGCCATCCTGGGATCTTAGCAACCTCTTTATCTGCAATTCAGAAGCCCCTGAAACTATCTGGGACGCTGAGCAGGTGTATGATCTACTACATAATCTGTCTCCTCTGGGTAAGGAAGGTACTAAAGAATGGATGTAAATGATCTTGTTCTTGCCTCTAGGGCACCATTTATTAAATTTTGATTGCATGTTTAAAAAAGTTTCCCTGGACATATACCAAATGGTTCTATTTATGCCTTAGAAACACAAATCTTTTCACTATTTGCCAGACATGGGCTTTGAAATGAAGTTTGTGACCTTGGATTCTTTTAAAATTTCAATTAAGGACATTTCTTCCAGATTTTAAGTGAGTGATTTTCTTATAAAAAGAAAAAGATAAGAGTATTTATATTCTGCTTCACTATCCCCTTTACTTTAGATTATAGCTGGTTCTTAGGCTGATAAACCTTGGGACATGGTCGAGGTTTAATAAGAAAAAATATGTCTCCCCCCCTGCCCACCCACCAGGCTTTGTGAGCCATGGATTACAGGATCTAAATTCTAGACTGATATTTTCAAATCTGTGGCCTTGCTCACAAGGAGCTCCAAATAAGAAAATATACAGGAGTGGACATACAACCACCTTTAGCATTCAGCTGAAAATACAAAGTTCACATCTCAAAGATGCCATCCTCAACAAGGGTGATCCTAACAAACACCATCCTGTGTCCTGTTTATCTTCATATTATTAATAGCATTTATACATGTGAGTCCATTCTTCACTTTGCCCTGAAACACTATCACTTGTACAAAAGAGGAAAATTGTTCTCTTCTCAAGAGGAAAAAAAAGGTATATTTTTAAATCAATATTAGAAAAAGAAAGAAAAATCTTTCCAAACTAGTGAGACACATTGAGTATTAATCAGGCTTCTCTGGAGGTATTGCTCCTACTCAAGAAGGCCCTTCAGCCTTCTTTCATTCAGCAAATATTTACTGACTGGTTTTGCATACCAGATACTTGGCAATGTGCCAACTAAACAGTGGCTAGAAAGACAGACACAGTCCCTGCCCTTTCAGATTGGACAGTTCAGCTGCCCCAACACTGATGGTTCCCTAAGAGGTCTATTTAAGTTAGGGTGGGAGAATTGTCTTGGGGTTAGCCAGGTATCTACTCTTGAGACAAAACAAAGGACACTTTTGTAGATTACAGCAACAGCTATGGTTAACAAAAAAACATTGCCTCCATAAACAACATAGTATAATTTGGCTATTGCTGAATTTAAAAAGCCCTAACGTGCTATAATAATCCTCACAAATCTGTGGGTCAGTGGAGCCCCTTCTGTAGTCTCAGCTGGGCTCAGACATGCACTTGTAATCAGGCTGGTAGCTCTGCTGATTTGGTTAGACGTTCTCACATACATGGGGGTTATCTGGCTGTAGGCTGATCTAAGGTGGCTTCACTTGGGACAACTGAACTTTTCTCTATATGGTCTCTCAACATCCCCGGGGCTAGCCAAGGTCCTTCCTGTGTGGGGGGCGAAGACAGAGCAGAATCAGGCAGGCACTGGCACACTGTCATTTCTATCTCATTTAATTGGCAAAGGCCAAGTCTCAAGGCCAGCCCAGACACAGTATTGTAGGAGCAGCTGGAAAGTCATTGGCAAAGAGGTGGACACAAAGATGGGTGGAGAATAAGGGCTACTTTGCATTCAATGTACCATAAACTTTTACTGCACCTAAACCTTAAAAATGTTTAAGGAGTGCCCCCCCTGAATTGAGTTCCTCAACTTATTGAGTACAGATTTTTTCTGACAAGCACAAGATACCCAGGAATGACAACAGAAAGCAAGCTCATTGTATCTGAACAAAAATGGCCACCCCACCAATCATCAACTACATCCCAAAAATGTCTTTGTGATAACTGGCTGGAGAACAGCCCATCCAGCTCTTAACTGAAAGCAATGGGGAGCTTGCTGAAGCTTTTCTAGGTTTTCCCAGAAAGTCTTCCTAGGTCTTCTCCTATAGTAATAAAGGAAGCAGTCATATTTTATAAGAAAATGAAGAGACAGAGAATGAGAAAAGCATCTGAACAGAAAGAATAGGAAAAAAGTTGAAGCAAAAAAAAAATAATAGTAAGTAAAACCTGAAGAAGGCAAAGGAATAACTGAAATAGAAAACCAGGTTATGATTCATTGATTGATCGTGTGCGTGTATGTGTGTTGTGTATGTGCCTACTTTGTGAAATTTTTATTTTCACGAATCTCAGTTACCATAGTGCTAGGAACTGAATATTTGTATCCCCCAAAATTCATATGTTGAAGCTTGAATCCCCAAAGTGATGGTATGTTGAGATGGGGGAATTTGGATCATGAGGTCATAGGTCATGAGGGCGGGTCCTCTTGATGTCAATGCCCTTATAATAAGAGACACAAGAAGACTGTCTTCCTCTCTCTCTCTGCTCTCTGCCATGTGATATATGAGAAGACAGCTGCCTGCACACCAGAAAGATGGCTTTCCTCAAGCACCAGACCTCCAGCACCTTGATCTTGGACTTCACAGCTTCTAGAACAATAAATGATTGTTGTTTAAGCCACCCAGCCCAAACTGACTAAGGCATGGTTTAGTTAAATAACACCACTCCCCCAGCTACGTTGTTCACATTTGAGTTACCATGGTATAATAACTATGAGTTATTGCATGAAGTACAAACATTGCTGCTAATTCATCTGTTCTCAAGTCACTATGTAAATAACACATGTGGGTTATGACCAGCGACCTATTTTGTCACAGTTTTAGAGTCTGTCAATGGTCACTGCACATTTGTTGTTCGGTTCATGCACAGACAGCAAAGCGTGCAATTGTGTTAACTCTGTGTCTCCCTGTGATAATGCCATGTAACTTTTTTCTAAATGCATCATGAAAAGAGGGAACTAGCCAACAAAGATGGAAGTGCAGCAAAGAAGAAAAGGTGATAATGCTGAAAATGAAATTCAAATCGAACATATATGTGGTTGTAGAAGATTTAGCTGACCGTGAGAATCTTGGTAGTGAATGAAACCTCCACCATCAACAGACACCATGTCCCTACCATTTCAGAAGCATTGAAATTCAATCTGAATACTTGGTTTCAATCTCGAAATGCTAAAGACACACAGACATACCAGCCGGGCCACCAACAACTGAGACCAAACACTGTTCACTTGAACAGCTAGAGGAGTTGAGGGAAAGTGGGTTTATTAATGAAAAGGAAAAGAATTTGTGATGAAAAAGATGAAGATGTCTCAAAGGAAGTGATGTGGACCAAAAAACCCAACTCCATGCTAAAGGCACTCTTAGAGGTATTTCACAACATTGAGAGGCATGGAGGATAAAATGTTGGTAGCTGATCCAAACAAAGAAAGGAATATGACATGGGGCGCCTGGGTGGCTCAGTCGTTAAGCGTCTGCCTTTGGCTCAGGTCATGATCCCAGGGTCCTGGAATCGAGCCCCGCATCGGGCTCCCTGCTCGGCGGGAAGCTTGCTTTCCCTCTCTCACTCCCCCTGCTTGTGTTGCCTCTCTCGCTGTGTCTCTCTGTCAAATAAATAAATAAAATCTTAAAAAAAAAAAAAAGAAAGGAATATGACAATTAACCAAGGCACAGAAAATAATACTTCGGGTCAGAAGTTAATATGATAGGAAGAAGGCAAGCACTGTTCAAACTGCTCTGAATAAACATTTTTTATAAAGAAATCAAGCATTTATTTTCAATGTTTCTAATGTTTTAAATTACAGTGTATTAACCAATATTAGTTTTGCCACTTTTATTTCTTATACATTTAAAATTTTGGCAGTAAGAAAGTTTTTAATGTTTTGACAAAAAAATTTAAAGGTAAAAGATAAATTATAACTTTCCCCATTGCTTATTATGATCTCTTTGCACAGATTTAGTTTGCACGGTTATTATGTATGGTATACCATACAAAGTCTACTGTACAAAGTAAGACTGCTTGTCTACATGTATATGTATACATATGTGTATATGTATATATACTGTTTATTACATATAGAAGCATATAAAGTCATTTAGAGGGATATATATGTTTTTTATATATATATATAAATTATATAAATATATATATATAAAATCCCTAATATATATAATATATAAAAGCTTTCTTTTTAAAAGAAATGTTCCATGTTTTAGTTAATGCACAATATACTTGTAGTCTCATATTTGTTCATTATTATATAGATCTCTTTTTATTGCAATTATTTGGTCACATATTTTCTATGGCCAAATTAAGAAATATTGGTCCTATGAATGTAGAGAAATGTCTTTGTATCAGAGTGCCATCTCCGCTATGCAAACTATTCATTAGAAGGAGTAGAAAGGAGATCAGGAAAAGTGATTTTTTTTTTTTCCAAATAACTCAAGCTTAATACTGTATGTAATCTTTCTAAATTATCTTGCACATATTCTGGCTTAGTACATAAATATGCATAATTTAACCCACTCTGCCTTTTGAGCATGAATCATTTTTTGGTGCTCTAATAAGTAAAGCTCTTGGGAGTTATAATGAGTTATGAAGTTATACAGGGGGTTTGTTTCCTTGATCTAAGGATTATTTATTTGATTTTTTTTTTTTCCTGTTTACCTTCTTAGAGCTTTCTCTGCCCTCTGCTGTTAATTCTCATTGTTTCTTGTCTTGAAATCTCTTTTAGCAACCTTCTGACCTGCTTCCAGTATGTTACTGTATTCGTCAGCCCAGGCTGCCACAACACAGTACCACAGGCTGGGTGGCTTAAACCACAGATATTTATTTTCTCACAGTTCTGAGGCCTGAAAGCCTAAGATCAAGGTGGTGTTTGGTGAGGATTCTCTCCTCGGGTTGGAGACTGCTGTCTTCTCTCTGTGTCTTCACATGGCCTTTCCTTTGTGTACCTGCAGAAAAAAACAGCTCTGGTGTCTCTTCCTCTTGTCACAAAGACACCAGTTATCTCAGAATAGAGCCTCCTCTTATGACCTCATTGAACCTTAGTTATCTCCCAAAAGGCTCTGCCTCAAAATAGTCACACTCAGGGTCAAGCCTTCAACATATGAATCTGGGAGGGGGATGCAATTCGGTCCAAAACAGCTATGCACTCATTTCCTTAAAATGTTATCTTCTTAAAAAATAAATAAATAAATAAAAATAAAATAAAATAAAATAAAATGTCCTCTTCTATAGTGACAATGTCCTACCCAGTAACTGAAGGATGCCAGTGGAACACAGGTGACGTGGGTGTTATTATACATAAAACTCAGTCAATTAGGATAAGGGGGGGGCTCTACTCTCTCATGAAATAAAATGTATGGGCTTTGTGATAGATGTTTTCACTGTTGCTACTCTGACTTATTCGCTGGGCTACTGATTTCAGGTGGCCTTCAATGGTTCAAATTAAAGCTATCTGATCATCAAAAGTGGAGCCATGATTATCTTTGTTGTGGGTAAGTATATTGAAGGTAGGGTCTTTTTTTTTTTTTTCCTGAAAATAAGAAAGTGTAACATGAGATTTCCAGGTGTTATCTTAAGGCATGATCTGCAAGAACTCAAATAGATGTCAAATAATTATGTTCGCTCTCTAAGAAAATGCTTTTCGCCTATGGTGCAATGTTAGTACAATTTTATTATAAATGAAGTGTAAACTTTTGAGATCCTAAATTGCAATGACCGAATATAAAACTTCAGTGCTATGAAAGTTTTAGCTATTTTAGCTAGACTGTTTTCATTGTGATTTGGTGCTTTGTGTTAAGGAAGATCAACGTGTATATTAGACTAGGTAAGCCAAATAATATAGACCTGGTATTTTTTAAGTGAGAATGGTGACAGCATCTGGGATCATAGCCATACCATTTTAGATGATTTTATATTTATTCTGAATACTTGGTCTTAATCTCAAAATACTAAAGACATATGAACATACCAGCTGGGCCACCATCAATTGAAACTCTAACATTGTTCACTTTAACAATATATATTTTATTTATTTATTTTTTTAAAAGATTTTTTATTTATTTATCTGAGAGAGAGAATGGGAGACAGAGAGCATGAGAGGGGAAGGGTCAGAGGGAGAAGCAGACTCCCCGCCGAGCAGGGAGTCCGATGCGGGACTCGATCCCGGGACTCCAGGATCATGACCTGAGCCGAAGGCAGTTGCTTAACCAACTGAGCCACCCAGGCACCCCACAATATATATTTTAAAAAGATAGCATTGCTATTTTTCAACTCCATATTCCCCTCCACTATTGCTGCCTCTTTCTAATTCAACAGATTTCCAGGAACACTGTAAGGATATCAGAAGCAATAGTAAGCTAAATTCTCTTCTATCCAGGTTAATCTAGATGTAGGTACAGAAATGTTACACACTGTTTATACCCTGATATATAAATGGGTGATGGGTATTAAGGAGGGCACTTGTTGTGATGAGCACTGGGTGTTGTATGTGTGATGAATCACTAAATTCTACACCTGAAACTAATATTATACTGTATGCTAACTAACTGGAATTTAAATAAAAATTTGGAGAAAGAAAAAAATAAAATGTATGCATTCCTAAATAAATAAACAAATAAATAAACTCCTGGTATATTTATAATGGCATATATTATATATATCATATATTACATATATAGTTTATATACATATAAATTATAGAAATATATAAAATATTAACTTTAATAATATTAAATATTATATAACATATTATAAATTTATATTACATACAAATTATATAAATATATAAAACATTAACTTTAATAATATTAACTATTAAAATAAATACTAATGTTTGCATGTAAATATATAAAAATTATATATATATAATATATATGTATATATTATATATATATAATTTCATTTGGGGTAATAGACCAAGCAAGCACTTCTTTTCCTATTGTTATGGATTGAATTGTGTCCGTCTAAATTTATTATGCTGAAGTCCTAACCCCAAGTAGCTCAGAAGGGAACCTTATTTGGAAATAGAGTAGTTGCAGATACAAGTAATGAAGATGAGGTCATCCTGGTGTAGAATGTGCCTTGACTCCAACATGATGGGTGTCCGCGAGAAAGGGGAAATTTGGACACAAACACACACATGTGAAGACGAAGGCAGAAACTGGGTGATGCTTCTACATGCCCGGGAACTCCAAACTTGCCACCAAACTGGCAGAAGCTGGGCAGGAGGCATGGAAAAGACTCTCCCTCACCACTTTTAGAAAGAACCAAGACTGTTGACATCTTGATTTGGATTTCTAGCCGCTAGAATGGCGAGGTAATAAATTTCTCTGAATTATACCACCCAGTTTGTAGCACACAGCCCTAACAAGCTCATAGAACTATTTACTGCCTGTGGTACTCTGCAATAGTGGGCAAGGCAAAGACAGAAAGGCTTGAATTTTCGCTTTCCATTGCCAGTTCTGTGATTTAAACCATGATATTTAAACCTACTAATCTCTGTATCGTCAGGTTACACTAAATTTTACTACAGAAACAGTCAACCCCCAAATCTCAGCCCAAAGTAATTATTGTTTACTTCTGCTTCACACATGCCCACCCAGGGTCACTTGGAGGCTCTGATCTATTTAATAACCACCCTAAAATGAGACCCAGGCTGGTAGAGGAGATGCTGTTTGGAACACAGGCATTAATTCTGACAGAGGGGAAAGAGACCAGTGGTAAGTGTGCCTGGCTTTTAAATAGTCTACCCCCAAAAGACGCACATCACTTCTACTCACTTTTCATTGGCCAAAGCAAATCAACCATTGCTTGAATGCAAGAGAGTGGAGCAGTACTTAGAAAGGAGAAACAGCACCAAAAATCTGTAAACAGTCCCAATGGCCATCTGTGAGCATTGATATGATCATAAATTGAGATTAACTAATTTAATCATTCATATTTTCATTCACCAATATTTATCCAGGCCCTACTCTGTGCTAGCTACTATCCCAGAGAGCTACTCTCAAGACAAATCCCCACCCTCAACAAGTTTTTATTTTATTGGAGGAGTTTATAGTAAAAATAAAGAAGAATGTAAATGTATAATACAATTTCAGATACTTATAAGTGTTATGAAGAAAAGTGAAGCAGGGCAAGGTTACTGAGAGACACTGGAGTGAGAAGGTGTAAGGTCGATATTTTAGCAACAAGTACAAATTCCCTAGCATGGTCCATAGCAAGTGTAGGCACCCAAGAAATGTTTTTTTTTTTTTCCCTTTCCCCCAACACCCTAGATCATTGGCATCAACAACAGAAGACTCAAAGTGATTTTTGTGACTATTAAATTATAAAACATAGAAAAAGGATTAAAATGCCCAATTCTGGCAAGGATGTAATGTAACTGAGACAAGCATGTATTTCTGCTGGCAGTGAAAATCCTTTTAGAAAGCAATTTGGCAATACATTTCATGATCCACTAAAATGCTCATAACCCTGACTCAGTAATTTCATTCCTGTGAATCTGTCTCCGAAAGTAATATAATTTAATAATCACAAAGATGAATATTGCAGTGTTATTTGTGATATCAAAAACAACATGAATATGCAGCAATAGGGAAATGGTTAAATGGATTATGGCTTACCAACTATATAGAATATTATGTAGTAATTAAAATGATAATTATGCACATTATGTAGCAACAGGAAAAATGTTTATGATATAATTTTAATTTTAAAAAGGATGCAAATTATACCCTATAATTATGTGATGTAAAAATCATAAATGTAAATGCATAAAATTAAAAGAGAACATGGAAAAGTGAAATCTAGAATGTACAAATTTGTAGTAATTAAAAATATATTTTATTCATTTTGTTACCTTTATCATATGTTTAACAAGTACTCCCTCACTATTGTTTATATAATGGATTCAAAATTATAGTTAAAAGAGCCAAGGAGAACAATGATTTCCTACTCAATGGATTTGATCTTGACCGAAATCTTACTATGTGCTTTAATCTGACCGAAACTTATCCTATCTTAAATTTATAATCCTCAAGTTACCACTTTTGTGATTTCTATATTAAATTGATATTGTAAGTGATGTATTATATCTTAAATAAATAAATCCAGAAATTTAGTAAATGATGTAATCAGCCAGAACTTACTTCTGAGACATTGCAATAGAATGTGGATTTTAAATTTTCAGACCTTTGGTATCTTACTTGCTGGAATTTTGAGTGGGAAGTAGTATCTGTGCCTTCATTGCTACAAAGCAGATTATGGACTAAGTCCAGTAGTTTTTTAACAGGGCTTAATTTTGTCCCCCAGGGGACATGTAGCAATAATTAGAAACCTTGTCACAACTTGGGGGAAGGAATTGTGCTGCTGACATCGGGTGGGTAGAGGCCAGGGATGTGGCTAAACATCTTACAACATACATGACAGCTACAGGACAGCTCCCACAACCAAGAATGATCTGGCCCAAAATGCTATTAGTACCCAGGTTGAGAAATCCTAGAATAGGCAGTGGGACGAATACAAGCTTGACAGTAAAGAAAACCAACTTTTAATTTTATTTTCACTGCTAAAATGTTGGCCTTGAGCTAGCCACTTAAATTCTATCCTTCAATTTATTTATTAGCAAAATGAAGGTAAATAATATTTATCCTACCTCAGGGGACGGTTCTGAGAGTAAAATAGAGACAATGCACTAGTGCTTTAAGAAGTTAAAGGAAATACCATACAAATATTATCATTATATATATACTTCAAAAATCTCTTTAAGTTGATTACCAAAAAAACAATGAAGGTAGAAACAACTATTCAATAGCATATGCGTAACTGCTTCTGAAAGTTTTAATTTGCTGTGTTTCCCTGGAGAATATTAATGAAAACCATAACAAAATAATACCACTTTATTATATTTTCCAAATAAAGTAATCTAGTTTCCTTGATCAATTGTCTGCCCCCATCCTGTGTCTTGAATTTCTCCACGGTCACTGGGTTCTTGCCTTTAGCTACAAATATGCTCAGGATCCTTTGGGGGACCACCCAGTTCCACTTCAGGCTATACCACTTCCATTCTACCATTTATTACTTGTTACTACCAATTTCTCACCTCCGTTTCACTCCAATGCCAACTGGTATATAACCCAAACATTTCTTCATTGCAACTGCTCAGATTAACCTCAACCAAGCTAAAGAGAATGCCTAGAAGCAATGACATCCCAGTAGCAGAAGGACACTCAATGCCTACATCTTGGTTTTAATACTATTCTCCAATAAGAGGAACCAGGACTCCTCAGAGAAACAGCTGATTCGAGAACTGGGACAGGAAATATGCGAGATGGGCCTGGGACATCTTGTAGTCCCAGAAAGAAAGGAAGTGATAAAAGACACACAAACACACACACACACTCGGTGATGGGGTACGTTGAAGGAACATAAGGACCAACTAAAAGAGCTCCCAATGGCCAAAGCCAGAACAATTCAAGTAACAAAATGAATAAAGTCCCATTGGATTATAATCCAAAGTATAAAATGAATATGCCAATGATCCCATACTGATATAAATAAATGATTGAATAAATAAATGGAGGAGAATAGACAATTCTGTGCAGCATAAGTGTAAATAATTTAGATAGATACTTCACCTCAGGGATAGAGCATGACGCCTCACCCCTTAAGTGGGGACTGAGTTGGGTGACTTTCATCCAAAGAGGACAGTATGGAGAGAGGAAAAAGAGTGACTTTCCTGGGAAGAAATTTGACAAATACTACCTCAGGCACATGAGCAAAATTAGTATCAACAGTCATAAATCATGTTTATGGTGTGTACTTTTGATTTGATGTGATGAAAGTGGCACTTTACCTCTGTGGGCTTCCCAAAACCCATTAACCCAATCTAACCATGAGAACAATATCAACAGATTTCCATTGAGGGACATTCAACAAAATACCTAATCGGTACTCCTCAAAGCTGTCAAGATCATCAAAACAAAATAAGTCTGGAAAACAGTCATAGCCAAGAGTAGTCTAAGGAGGTATGACAATTCAATGCAATATGGTATTCTGGATGGGATCTGGAACAGAACAAGGACATTAGGTGAGACCTAAGAAAATCAGAATAAAGTATGGACTTTGGTTAACAATGCATTACTATTGGTTCATTAACTGCAAAAATGTGCCATACTAATGAAAGATATTAATAATAGGGGAAATTGGGTGTGGGTATATGGGAACAGTTCTTGTACCATCTTCACAGCTCTTCTGTAAGCCTAAATATCCTGAAATACAGTTGAAGCTTAAAAATAATGGTGTTTTTTTTTTTATGGGGCGCCTGGGTGGCTCAGTCATTAAGCGTCTGCCTTCGGCTCAGGTCATGATCCCAGGGTCCTGGGATCAAGCCCCACATCGGGCTCCCTGCTCTGCGGGGAACCTGCTTCTCCCTCTCCCACTGCCCCCGCTTTGTTCCCTCTCTCGCTGTCTCTCTCTCTGTCAAATAAGTAAATAATCTTTAAAAAAAATAAAAATAATGTTTTTTTTAAATTGTTCTCAGAGATTAGTCAGTGCAATATTCTTTGCTGAACTACCCAAAAGTTACAGACAGAAGATGAAGTCCACATTTGTTACTATTTAGACTTTGATTTCATCTATTTCCTATTACTAGTTATTCATGGTATAGCTAATGTTTACTTGGCAGCCTCTGTATGTATAATAGTTTACATATCAATTAAGAGCTAGAGATATTTGGTTTAAAAAAAAAAAAAAGAGGAATATTGAAGGGAAACAAGCCTCATGCTCCTGTAAAGGAACAGAACTTATTGGGTGGGCTGCAATGAGGTAGATCTGACTGTGGTATGGAGGCTGGGAGAGCAGGCATGATGGCCGCTGCTTGTCTAAGACAGAAGGTCATTCTGGTGGGTAATAATACAGTAACCCCCCAAAAGCAGGGAAGTAGAAAACAAGAGGTAATCTAGTATGTTGGTCTGTCTCAGAAGAACCCAATGTGGAGCAACATGGTTTGAAGAGGTATAGAACAGGATCCAAGAGTAGTTGCTATTGCAGATATGAACAGTCAGTTGCCATTGAATGAATCAGGGCAATGGTTCAGAAACCACTGAACGAGGTGGGATATCGGGGCTGTGCCTCTGATTACCTTCTCCTTACCCCTGCCCTGCCTCCAAAGAAAAACGTAAGGCAAACCTTAGTCCTGAAACGTGTTTAGTAGGCTTGTTATCATACAGGCTTGAAAACATGAGTATCAAGATAAGACTTTGATTATCAGTGGAAATACAAGATTAGGATCAGACACGGGGAATGAAGCAGAAACTCAGGTTTATTGAACAAACACTTAAAGAACACTTATGTGTCAGACTATTCTAAAGCACTTTGAAAGTATTAATTCATTATATCTTTATAAGAGAAGATAACTTTTCATTACCACTTTATTCTCAAAGCCTATGACAGAACATGGTTCATAATGGGCCTTTAGTAAATGTTTTTCATAAAGAAGAAAAGAAAGAAGGAGGGAGGGAAAGGAAACAGAGGAAGGGAGGAGGGGGAGAAAAGGGGCTAAGAGAGAGGGGAGGGAGAAGAAGGAGGGATAGAAGGAAAGGGGGTGGAGGGAGAGAAGGGAAAGAGAGAGGGAGGAAGGAATAGATGACTACCCCTCAAAGTCTGGGTTGAATATACTGAAATACCTGCTGTCCAGATGAGGATTGGTTCTAGGGAATGAAATGGAGCAGAGAATGGAGCTGGTGGGGGGATTAAGAAGATTATGGTATCATGGAGGTGGGATGGAGAAGACAATAACAACAAAATGGCCAACATTTATTGATCACTTGCTATAGGCCAGCATTATGTATGCATGATTCCTACAAATCACTTTTATTATTAATATTATTATAGCCCATTTTATGTATAAGGAAAGTAACACATATTTAATAACTTTCTCTAGGTAACACAGATACTAAGGTACAACGCTGAAACTGAAACCTTAGATTCCCTGCTCTGTGTAAAATCTAGGCTAGGAGCAGCCAGATCTTCACAAAGTAGATCAAAATGTGGGCCCAGTTTTGAAGCAATGTGGTACCTGTTCTAAGCAATCAGGTCCACTTGTAAGTGTAAGAAACACGTTCTACAAAGTCAATATAGTCAGCATTTGTGAAAATGAGTCAAAAGGGTGGACAGGGACATGGCAAGTGGAAAGGAGGTGTCGGACGGTGGGGAGGAAAAGATAAAAGGCCTTGGCATTTACATCATATATAGCAATATCTGCTTTAAAATCCCGCTGATGACTCTGAAAGACAGAGAGTATTAAACTCTGTTATGTAAGTCAGATATATACAACAGCAAGTTAAATAGCCTTATTTAAAAAGTCAATTTAGGGGCGCCTGGGTGGCTCAGTTGGTTAAGCGTCTGCCTTCAGCTCAGGTCATGATCCCAGGCTCCTGGGATCAAGCCCCACAAACAGGCTCTCTGCTCAGCAGGGAGCCTGCTTCTCCCTCTCCCTCTGCTGCTCCCCCTGCTCGTACTCTTTCTCTGTCGAATAAACAAATAAAACCTTAAAAAAAAAAAAGTCAATTTATATGGCAGGAATTTTGAAAACCATTCAAACACAATCTTACACTGGTACACAAATTATTCTTTAGTCAAAAAAGATTTTTTTTTTTGTCCTCAAGTAATACATTCACCTGAAAAGGCGGAACATTTTAAAAGCAAAATACTAAGAGGAGCTCAAAATGTCAGATAGTATGAAGTCTCCTTTAGCCCAGAACCAAAAGCATCCTCATTTTTAGGAACTTTATTCAGAGCATTCCATCTTTAAGAGTCTCCAGATGCCTTAATGGGAACCGAATCATGAAGCTCAGGAGATAGTCTGTGCTCTGACTTCTTGTAACCTTGTTCTTAACTTCAGCTCTTCTTCAATCTCTGTTTCAGTCCCACAGCCGGGTCATTAGCCTCACTCTTTTGAACTTGGTGTGAAAATTGTGCTATCTCAGAATCTGGTCTCAGACCAGATATGTCAAACGAGTTTCCAATCAAATCCAGCCTGATATATTAGTAACCGTTGCCTGCGTTGTTAGATGAAGAGTGTGAAGCAATATCCAGGCGCAGGGGGACAGAATCCAGTGATCCATGAGCAACGTCGGCCAGGGGGACACTAAGGGGACAACTGGGGGACTGTGTGCTGTATTTGGCCTCTGTGTCTCCTTGGGGTTTCTATTTCTAGCACAGCCTAGATAGGACTTATTTGTGTGCTTCTCATCCACCTACACTGAAAACAATGGATGAGTTAACCAACGCTCTGGCAGCCCTAAAAACTTGCTCTTCTGTAGAGACTGGGAGTTCTAGTCACAGCTGTTGGGTGAGTGGGTGGAGCCCCGACCCCTCGGCCCCCCCCCCCCCCCAAGGTCTGCCAACTCAGTCCCATTTGCTTTCCTGCATGACGTAAGTCTACTCCAAGATCTACCAAGTGTCTTAGGACGTTGGCCTGGAAACTCGCCTGGCTCTTGCTATTCTTGCCCAAAACGTACAGGTCAGTTAAAGATAACTTTAAAGGTAGCATTATGATAAATCACCTGTGGTCCATTTTGCCAAACTTTCTCTCCCACTGTCCGTTGCCCCTCCCCCAACAACCACTTTTTCACGGCAGACATTGTTAATCCATCACTGAATACATTCTCACTGAGCTTGGATGCAGCTTTAGAATCAGGCTTAACCTGGCAACCCAGAGTGCATTGGGAGGGCGCCATCTATTCAGGGCTAGGAATCCGGTGCATCTATGCTCCTCACCACCACAGGAGCAAGAATCTGTGAGAAGTGGGATCTACTCTGCTGGATGACATCCGCTATGGGAGGGGGAAATTTAATTCTAGAGACGAACGAATCAAAGCCAGTATATCCCAAGCCATAGTCAGGACTGAACTCAGACAAAATTACCAAGGAGACTAAAATTCAAGTTTATTCTCACATGTCTCCCTTTCAGTTTCTTCACAACCAGGCTGCCTAGAGTCCCTCACCATTTCCTCCCTGGTAATTTTTTTTTTCTTCGAACGACTTCCTCCACCTCAAAACTTAGTAACTCATTGTCTCATTCCTTCAAAACTAAGCTCTTAGCCTGAGTACATTTTAGGTATTTACGAAATACTGGCTGGCTGGCTGCCTGGCGGGGAGACGGAGGGGTCAAGAAAAAATACCCATTAGATAAAAGGGGTTCTTCCCAATAGGTAATGAATTATAGTGAATCTCGTGAAGTTTTGTAGAGCAACACAGGGCAGATGGTGACTGCTTGGAGCAATCTTACATGCAAAATGGGAATGAAATAGTTAAATAGCAAATCCCAGCTAGGTGGCACTGTGTTTTAAGTAAATAATGTTTAACCCAACTGCAATAAGCCTGCTGGGGAGTTTGCTACACAGATAATGGCTTCCAAATAGTGAGGGGCAATTATTCAAGCTGTAGTACCTCATAAAAACAAATAGAGCTTTATGGGCATAAGGTTGCCAGATTTAGCAAACGAAAATACAGATGTCCAGCTAGCTTGGAATGTCAGACAGAGGATGAATACATTTTAGTATAAGTATGCCCTATGTCGTATTTGGGGCATACTTACAGAAAAAAAAATATTGTTTATCTGAAATTCAAAGCGAATTATGCTTCTCGTATTTTATCTGGCATCTCTATAGGGACATCTCTTGTATATCTGGCATAGCGTGAGGCTTTACACACACATTTTCCTGTCTCTCGTGCCCTTATTCAGATCCCCAGCCCTTTACTCTCCAACTCCCAAGCTTCTCTGGAAATCTCCAGCGTTCATTTCCTGTGTGCTAACAGTTAGTTACTCTATCACACTGTCTTCTCTCTCTCTTTCTCTCCCTCTCTCTTTCTCTCATTGCTTTTCTCTTTTGCCAGAATAGTCTGGCCACAACATCAAGGCAGTAATACTAATACTCCACTCCTGTCTGGTGCCACCACATCTCCTGGGTCCCACCCTGGTCCTTAAGTGGCTCTGGCATCAACAGGTACCCGCTGAGCCACATCCACCAGGAACCATCTCATCCACCTGACTTTGCTCCTTCTCTGGGGTGTGCCATCTCCTGCCGGGTGTGTTGCCACTTAAGTCAAAGCATCGAAGCTGGCCGTGTTCTCTGCAGAAATACATGGAAAGACTCTCCAGGCCTGTTAGATCTTTCTTTCTCACAGGGAACCCCCCCCCCAAAAAAACTGTTGCTTGTGTTCTAATATCTTAAAGAGCTGTGAGTGGAAGTACAGAGCACTTTAAACTTGTTGCTTCCAGTTCACCCTGTTCTATTGCCCACCACCACCATCATTCCTTGTGCTTCACAGTAATCAGATATGAGTTCGATACTGGACTGAACTTGACTTACTCCCACTCTGCGCTCAGACATCTCTCCCCTCTCCTATGCAGGAGGTATTTGTTCCTGGGGGAAGCATGTGTACTTCTTCCTTCCCCCGTAATGAATTTTCTCCCAGGAAGTTCCACAATCGCGCAGAAATGTGGACTATTTCTAGAGGTGAATATTTCGTCCTTGATTATATTTAATCCTCATACAACCCAGCGAGAGAGCTGGTATGTCCTTCATTTTACAATAGGAAATCTGAGATCAGAAGGAACTTACAGATGTGAGAAATGCACCTCAGTCATAATCACCTGCCGCTCTCCCCCGCTTTCATTCGGCTTTTAGAACATATCAAGGTCCTTCTTGCTTTTCTATTTGCTGTTTGCATTGTCCGGAAAATGACAAGCCCCAGGCTGACTCCTCAACATTCAGTTTTGGTCCAATGTCACCCTCCCAGGAGGTCTTCCATGACCTGCCTTTCTACAGTGACTTTTCAGCCATTACTCACCCCCCTCTCCCCATCACCCTTGGATGCTTCATAGCTCTTATCAATATGCAATATCATCTATTTTGCTTATTTTTGTTATTTATCTTTTATTTGTCTTCTCCACTAGAATTTAAGCTCCAGGAAAGAAAGAACCTCAAACCTGTTTTATCTCCAGGAGCTAAATAAATATGTGGTGAACGAATAAATTAATCTAAACCCCAAGCCTTAGACGGTACCCCATAATTAAAGCCCATAATAATTATAAAATCCCATTCTTCTTAGCTACTGAGAAGATATTTTATAAATATAAATATGTAAATACACACATATGCAAATTTTACAGAAGGCATTATAAAGACCCAGCGATCTGGTGATATAGTCCAATGTTGAAGAGAAAGAATTTTCTCCATTTATTTTGGCCCCAAATAAAATGTAGGTCACTTGATAATTTTGCCTTAATATAGGTCCTCAATCAGAAAATCTACTTAATCTAATGTAATTGAGAGCCTCTTTTCTACATGAAAGCCTTCATGCTGAAGACATTTCTAGAAATATTTCATTGTACTTTTCAAAATAAATAATCCCAACTCCTTTAGCTTTCCCTTAGGGGTCCCATTGCTTTTCCTTTATTAGATCCAGATATGAAATACTCTGGCACTTGTGACTTTACTTGAAACTTAAATCAAGTACTGCAAACTCAAATGCCTACAAGGCCAGGAAGATAATAAAAATGAATGATCCTTTGGTCTGTATGTCCCCATGTTTACATTGTATAAATAAGGGGTGCATGGCTACATAAAGGGTTGGTGGCTGCAATGTGCAGCTCCTGTCAGTTATTGCCATTGACCTTGAGTCACTGGATCTTCCAATATTTCAAGAGAAGCCAGAAATCTGGATTTTTATAAGGCAACTTTTAATTTGGGGTTTATAAACCACTTTAGGCTATATATGTGTGTCTGGTATCCAACGTTAGGAGTTGGTCTGTGACTCTAAGGTAATGATTCTCTAGTTGTTTTTCTCCAGACACATGTGGCCTTTGGCTCTCTAAGACCTTTGGCTATCTATGTTAGGACACATTATTCTACCAGACTGTGGGGGGAAGCTACATGTCATATGGCACCCTTGATTAATAAGGATTACGGGCTTTTCTCCGAGCTCATGTAAATGCCTAGGGCAGTCCTGGCTATTGACAGTACTGAATAATATTAGAATAACCTTGCCTTTTTCTGGGTTATACATTCACTTGTTTTTATATTGGGGTTTTTTGTGTGTGTGTTTATTCTTTATTACAGACCTCCCTGCTTGCTTTTTAGCTTATTGAGCCACCAATATAGCTTAGTTTGAGCCACCAATATAGCTCAGTCATATCATCAAATAATGATTCTCAATAACCTAATGTATGGAGTGTATTTTTTTTTCCTTCAGGGTTCTCCCTTTACTGATAATCTAGTGTATTATGTTTACTTTGGCTCATTCAGTGTACTTGAATAGCATGCTATATATTCAATACCTGAACTATGGATTAGATGTTAAAATTATCTCATAAATCTGGCTCTTCCCTTCCACCAAATCAATTCTTGTTAGTTTAATTCCTCTTCTTCCATTACAGTAGGCTTTCAATTATTTCCTGACTTCAAGTTTCATGCCCATTTTGCCAATCATTCACACTGCTGTGCAAATAAATATTCTAAGACTGGGGTTTTACCATAATCAGATAAATATTCATACCTAGTTATCTATCTTTTGGTATTCTCTCAAACAATCTAATATTTAGTCTCAATTCTGCAAAGACCACTTGCTTTCAACCCTCTCTAGCTTCGCCAGACCCCTTGCACCTTTCAGACTCGGATCAAACATCTACTGATTTCATGCAAAAAAAAACTGAATATAATATATTATGAGGGTCAGAATGATATCTGTGGTCAGGCAACCAAGGAAAAGAAACTAGCCTCTAGAGGAACTAAGGGTAGCTCTATCTTATAACCAATTTAGCTACTCAGCCCTCTGGCCATATACTCTGCTGGAGACCAATCCACATAGCAAGCTTGTGAAAAATGCCCTTAGCCACGTACCCAGGTGAGGAAGAGAGAGAAAGGAAAAGGAAGAGAGAAAATAAAATTCACTACTCTATAGAAAAAAGATGGAAAAAAACACAAGTTTACCATTTTATTCAAAGAGTATACCTTCAAGGAGAGCATAAAATAGCAGATATGTATCTGATGTTGCTTCAGTCAGCATCCGTCTCCCCATACAGTGTGAGCACTAAGTAGGATCCAGTGTTTAAAGATGTAAGTTTTCTTACAACAGCTCACTTCCTCATCTGGTGCTCAAAGAGGTTGTCTATCTGTTGGGTTTTCTGAAAGATGGTATGTACATCTCCATTCTAAGGAGTCTTCAGTGATAATTTGGAAGATAGGTGGTGATGTCTTATGTGCCAACTTTTTTTTAAAGATTTTATTTATTTATTTGATAGAGAGAGCAAGAGAGCACAAGCAGAGTGAGCGGCAGAAGGAGAGGGAGAAGCAAGCTCCCTGCTGAGCAGGGAGCCAGAAGTGGGGCTCCATCCCAGGACCCTGGGATCATGACCTGAGCCGAAGGCAGACGCTTAACCGACTGAGCCACCCAGGCGCCCCATTACATGCCAACTTTAGAACTTACCTTCCACACACACACGCACACACCAACACTACCACCACCATCAACACTTAAAATGTGATTCACTATATTAATTACTCATAATTTCTGCAGCACATTTTTCTTTTTTTTAAAGATTTTATTTATTTATTTGGGAGAGAGAAATAGAGAGAGAGAGCATGAGCAGGGAGGAGAGGGAGAAGCAGGCTCCCTGCTGAGCACTGAGTGAGGCGCTGGATGTGGGATTCCATCCAAGGACCCTGGGATCATGACCTGAGCAGAAGGCAGAAGCTTAACAGATGGAGCTACCCAGGTGCCCCCTGCAGCACATTTTTCGGAGACTGAAAAAAAGTATGCCATTTAAAAACTTTTTCCTTAGGGAAAAAAATTAAAACTCTATTGAAAATGTTTAAAAATAACAATATCATGATTCAGTTCATGATCAAGGGGCTAGTATTAGATTTACACTCATGTAATAGAAAACTATGAAACTGGAGAAAACAATTTTTAAAAACTGATTTCGGACACTGAAACATGGACAGTACAAAGCTGTGATCCTTGAAAGAAGGAAAGCCCATGAGGCCAATTTTCCACTCATGCTGGCTTTCTGTCTGGGAGAGATTTCCAAGTCATTTCTCAGAAAACTGAAGAAAGAAAGAAGAGTTATATGACTGGATGGAGGAAAAAGTTAAGTGGGTAAAAGAAATGGATATTTGGCTTTGGGGATTCAAAGGCATGTGTAATTGTTAGGGCAGGGCCCTGGAGAGAGGAAAGCACTGAGAGGAAGCCTGAGAAATTAGGGTAGAGCTTCCCCTCAAGCCGTTGGCTAGCTTCTAAGTTGTGCCTGTGCAGGGCAAGAGTCTGTGAGGATAAGCAAAGAACAGCTGCTGGGGGCCTGAGAGGGGAACAGAGATTTCAGAGCCTCAGAGTGTGGGGGAAACATTGGCATGGCCATCCAGCCAGATGGAGAGATGCTGATGAACTACTTGAGCATTCGGTTGAGAACTAAGAAAACCTACGCCTTAGGATTTAGGACCGTAGCCTAAGATCCTTCCACTTAAAACGTGCTAGGACTAACAGCAAATGAGAACAAAGTAACCTGATATGAATTTAACTGTTTGTTTGTCAGGACAAAACCCCCTCTTTACAGGAAAATGACATCATCCAGAAACTACCAGATACCATTTATTATGTTCAGTGTACAATTAAAGTACCAGATATGCAAAAAGCAAGATGATGCATGACACCCATGTCCACAGAAAATTGGCCAATAAAAGATTTCCTAAATGATTCAAATGTTGAAATAAGCAGTGAAGGACTTAGAAGAACTATTGTAAATATGTTAAAGAATTTAGTAGAAAATATGAGCAAAAGGTATGGACAGATAGAGAATTTCAGCAAAAAGTTGAAACTCCAGAAGAGGACTGGGTGGAAATTTTAGAAATGAAATGAAAGTCTCTCCAAAACAAAGAATTTATTGGAATATTTAATGGAGCTGAGAAGCTGCAAGGAGTTTTAGTAATCCCAAAGTCAGTGATCTCAATCCATCTATCTAATCTGACCTCCAGAGAGGAAATATAAGACTGAAAACTGCAGGCCACAGTTTCCATACATGTGGGCTAATGTCGAATAGTTTAACAAAAATAAATGCAACTAGAGTCCAGATGGAGTTAGAGACAGAAAATGGAGCAGAATAGAAAATACGTGAAAAGATAGGGGCCAAAAATTTTCCAAATTTGATTAAAAA
Source organism: Neomonachus schauinslandi (assembly GCF_002201575.2). NCBI lineage: Eukaryota > Metazoa > Chordata > Mammalia > Carnivora > Phocidae > Neomonachus > Neomonachus schauinslandi. Next base: position 81,998,936 of record NC_058406.1, on the reverse strand, counting down.
TATTGATCCACAGATGCAAGAAATACAGCCAATTCCAAGAGAATGAAAAAATGTAAAGACCACACCAGGGCACATCAAAGTGAAACTGAAGATGCAGGGAGGGCCTGGGTTGCTTAGTAGGTTAAGCGGTTGACTCTTGACTTTGGCTCAGGTCATGATCTCAGGGCGGTGGGATCAGCCCCACATCGGGCTCCATGCTGGGCAAGGAGCCTCCTTAAGATTCTTTCTCTCCCTCTCCCCCCGCTCCTCCCACCCTGCTCTCTTTCTCTCTCTCTCTAAAACAGACAACAAACAAAAAACAAACCACTACCACCACAGCAAAAAACCAAAGTGAAAATGAAGCACACCAAAGACAAAGAGACAAATCTTAAAACCAGCAAGAGGCAAAAAACACATTAAATTCATCAGAACAACGATAAAAATGATACTGTCTTCTCATCAGAAAGAAATGGAAATGAAAAGAGAATGTAAAAACATCTTTACTGACATACCCAAGGACCTAGAATCATATATCCAGCAAAAATAGGTATCCAAAAACAGAAGCAAAATAAATACCTTTCAGATAAACAAGTGCTTAATGCGTTCGACGCCAGCAAACCCATGCCAAACAAACACAAAGGAAGTTCTAAAGTTAAAGAGAAATGTTCCTAGATGAAGGTCTGGACCTATGGGACTTAATGAAGATCACTGAAAATGGTAAATATGAGGGCAAATATAAAAGGTTATTTTTTTTTTTTAAGATTTAATTTATTTGACAGAGAGACACAGCGAGAGAGGGAACACAAGCAGGGGGAGTGGGAGAGGGAGAAGCAGGCTTCCTGCTGAGCAGGGAGACCAACGTGGGTCTCGATCCCAGGACCCTGGGGCCATGACCTGAGCCGAAGGCAGATGCTTAACAACTGAGCCACCCAGGTGCCCTATAAAAGGTTATTTTAAAATTTTTTTTCGAAAGAACACCTAACAGATGGGATGTATATAAAAAGCAAAGACCAAAATACTAAGCTTGAACCCAACTATATCAGTAATCATAATAAATCTAAGTAGATTCAACCACTCTATTTAAAAGGCTTGCCAGTTTGGAAAGAAAGACTCAACTAAATAATGTTTATAAGGAATCTATTTTGGGTATAAGGACACAGATGTGCTTAAACAAAGAAAACATGCTGTATGATTCAAAGTCAACGAATATTAACTTAGGGAGAATTCCTAATGATAAAAGTGTCAATTCATTAGGAAGATACAATGATCTTAAATATATTTAACTGAATAACAGTTTCAACGTACCTGAAAAAAATGAGGAAAAAGGGAAAAGAAAAAAAATAGGTAAGTCCACAATCCTACTCAGAGATTTTCACATTTTTCTCCCAGGAACTAATACATGAAGCAGACAAGAAATTCAGGAAGGATATAGAAGACTGGAAGAACACGACTAACTAACTTGACCTAATTGACATTTACAGTTCACTATGCCCAACAGCTACAGAAAATATATTACTTTCAAGTGTACATGGTCCCGTTCATCCAAACAGATCATAAGCTGGGCTATAAAAATGAGTCTTAATAAATTTAAAAGATTGAGATCACACAGAGTATGTTCCTTAAAAAACAATGGGATTTAAACTAGAAATAGATTTGGGAAAGTAGAAAATCTCCTGATGTATGAAAACTGAATAACACACTTCCAAATAACCTATGGATCAAAGAATTAATTGTATTGGAAATTGTATTGGAAAATCATAAAATATTTTGAATTCATCTGACTACTGTGTAAGAAGAGACAAGGGGGAGAAGGCAAAACCAGAAACAAGGAGAGCAGTTAGGTGGTTATTACATGTATCCACGTGAAGAGACGATGACACGATGTGGGTGGTAAGAGAGTGTGAGAATTGGTCAGGTTCTGAATACGGTTGAAGATATAAAACAATAGAATTTGTGGATTGATAAATAAATATAAAGCATGTATGTATTCATATTCATTTAGGATTAATGTATTAGTGTTTTTAGTATTATTAGTGTTTATTTAGTATTAAGTAAATAGAGGTAGCTATGGAGAGAAAGAAGTCGAGGATTAAGGTGAGATTTTAGCCTGAGGAGGCAAAAAGATGGAGCTGCCATTAACTGAAATGGGGAAGATTGAAAGAGAAATGAGTTTTGAGAGGAAATGGCATGAGCTAAGTTTTGATCACAGATACTAGTTTTAGATGCCTATTATCAATTTTGAGATGTCCAGTAGACAGTTGGGTACCTGAGTCTGTTATTCAAGGGAAAGGTTGGAACTAGAATATACATTTTAGAAACATATAACATAATTTATATCTGAAATACATTCGATACTGTATGCTTGCATACTAAGATCACTAGTAGCGTTAAGACTTATCCCTGAGGCACCCCAACATTAAGTGTCCAGAGAGATGAGAAAGAAAGAATCATCAAAGGAAACCAAGGGGTGGCCAATGAGGTGGCAGGAAAACCAAGAGCGTGATGTTCTGGAAGCCAAGGGAAAGTGTTTCAAGGAGAGAATGATCAAATTTGTTAACTTGTAGGTCAAGTAAGATGAGAACTGTGAATTGATCTTTCATTTAGAACGTGCAAGTCAGCTGGTGACCTGGAAAAGACTAGCTGAGGGGGTTGGTGTGGGTGAAAGCCTGACTGATGAATTCAAGAGGAAATGGACACAGAATAAAATATGGACATAGAGTAATACAGAGTATGCAGAAATGGCAAGAACTGGGAGATTCTCTTTTGACTGCTTCATCTGGAAGATGAGGAAGGTGTTGGCGATCAGAAGTGGGAGGAGAGAAGAGGAGATATGAATTAGTTATTTGGGAGAATGGGAAAATAAATGGAGCAGGAAATGTGGTATTATTGTTGAGTGCATTAACAGCCAGTTAAAGTAATTGATTATGAACTTAAGTGAAATCAGTCAACGTGGCGTGTGTTTTTCTCCAGACATTTTCACCTGAACAGGTACAGGGATAAGGTAGACCGAGATTTAGTTTTAATGAGGATTGGGATTTTGCCAAGTAAATACAAGATATGTAAAAGTGTATTCAAGGAAATGATTATAATGATTGACAATGGAGTCTAAAAAGGGGAGGTAGGACATGAGAATAAGTAAAAAGCCCATAGAATCAAAGAATTTTAACTATGAAGGGACTGAAAGAGTGTCAGAACAGTAGTATGAGTGAGCAGAAAGGCTAAGAGATGTTGTTCATAGACCTCAGTGCTTGGCTTTAAGATTATTCAGGGATTTCACGATTGGTGCTGTCAGTGGGAATGAATGTCTGCGGTGGTTTAGAGGAAAAAAAGTCATTGAATGACAGCAGCTAAAGAAACTGAAATTTTAGGGGTTTGGGAGAATAAACCAAGTGCATATTGAAATCACCCACTGTTATGACAAGGGTAGTGCTGGAGAGCATGACAGCAAGCCAGGAGCTAACATCTTCAAGGAATAAGGGGATGTTGGTTGGCAGATGGGTTGGTAGTCGGGCTGCATATGGGCACAATCTGTTGGCTTAGAAAGGAAAGAGAACAGTCTAGAAGGTACAATAGGAGCAAGAAGGATTCCTGCCTCACCCCTAGTGCCTGAGGTACTATAAGTACAGGAGGGAAGACAGATACCCTAAAAGATACCCACCGCCAAAAATATTGTCCTCAGTGGAGAATCTGGTTTCAAATTTGTTCTTAATGACAGAACAATCCTGGTTTCTAGAAATAGCCCAGGAGAAAGTGGCTGTCACTAAAACTGCTTTTCGGGCTGCTGGAGTGTCTGCTCCATCTTGATACTTCTTTTGGTGCCATAAAGAAGTGTTACTGCTGTATCTCTGGCAGTTTAACCACCCTCAAACCACTCACAACTTTGAAGATCTCACACCTTTCAACAAAACTAGTTTCCATGTGATGAGACAGAGGTTCTCTCTCTCTCTGTCTCTCTCATCTTTTGCAGGGGGAGCATAAGCGAAGAGATAATGGGATAGTTGGGATAGTTTAAAGCACATTTGGCAACTGTTAGAAGCAGAAGGTAGGAAAACTATACCGTCAGAAAACACTAAATATAAAACTGAAGTATGCAATTTGTCAATACTCCGTAACACACTAAGTGGGATGTGATGGATCCTGAAAGCAACCAGCGAGAGTTCTGAAAGGTGAACCTTCACAAGCTGGGAAAATATCAGACAGAAAGCTGTATTAAAGAAGAAAAACAATCAATGGCCAAATGCTCATATCTCTCATAATGCTGCATACATTTCTTCTTTTTTAAGTTGCTTTCTCAGCAGAGGGAAACTGTTCTTATGGGTTAACTTACTACATAATTAGACTACGGTCAGGAATCAATTCCTAACATCTGATGAATCACAAGAGTGCTTATGAGGGGGAGGAGAGTCAAACGAGCCGTGGGAGATGTGACCACGGAGGCTGAGATTGGAGTGCTGACAAGAAAAGACTCAAGGAATGAAGGCAGACTCTAGAAGCTGGGAAAAAAAAAAAGGCAAGGAAATTGATTCCCCAGTGAAGCCTCCAGAAGCAAAGCTGTCTGGTAACCCCTTGCTTTCATTCTGACCTCCAGTTCTGTATGAGGATACATTTGTGTTGTAACAACTTTGTGGCAACTTGTTCCAGCAGCAGTAGGAATCTGAAACTGTAAACTGATACTATGCCGCAAGGAAAGAAAAACAAAAAGGACTCAAAACAGTGGTTGATTTCAGGACTTTATCTTACAAAAAGCCTCCCTGAGCCTAGTGGAAAATAAAGAGATTCAAATGATTTTCATCACTTAATTAGGAAACGCATTTGACAATGCCAAACCTTCTGCACTTTCACCCAAAATGCAAATGAAAGAACTGCTGTCTCTAGCATGAATTCCATAAATATTTGTTGGCCATGATATAGAGCAAAATTTACAAAGAGTGGTTTTGGCAATAAAGTACATTTGGGGATCTTTGGGTACTTGTTCTTTCCATAAGTGAGTTTTATGCAATCTGACTAATGGCACTGATTTCTTTCTTTCTTCATTTTTTTTTTTTTTGGAGTACTTATATGGCCTTTCACAAAATGTTTTGCATACATCTCAGGTGATCATCACCACGTTACTAGGAATTGATTGAGACTTCTATTGTTTTTTTTTAAAAATCTTATGCACGAAGAGCTGAAGTTTCAAGCAAGGTTGACTTCTCAAATGTCATCGAACTATAAATGACAGAGCAACAACAGAAAATCCCTCATTTAATTATAAACACTGTATATCCACATGCCTCTTCATTTCATACTGTGCTTTTCTAGTGTAAATTAAAAAAAAAAAAGAAATGTTCTTAGCAAAATAATTGGATAAAATGTTTATCATTCTTTCTCTTTTGACAAATATATATGGCCAGGCCCCAGGTCTACCACTGTGAAAAAGATGAAATCCCCATCTTCAAGTTCATTGTGTAGTAGAAGAGATACATTGGTAGATTGGTATTTGCCCTTAAGGCTTGGTGGGGGCCATGATAGGGGTATGTACTGTGTCAAAGGAACAGAGAGCAAGGGACACTAATATGGGATTGGGGACATCAGGGAAGATTTCTCAAAAGCATAAAATCAAATTTGTCAAGCTGAGAAAATTAGCCAGCAAATGGGAGATGGGAGTGTGGGAAGATGTTCCAGGAAGAATAAATAAAGCAGGACTGAGAATAGGCTTCCAAGAATGTTTCAATACAGCAGAACTTCCCTCTCCCCCAACACTGGGTGACACACTTACAGTTCAACAAATGTCATTACCCAGAGGCCGGGGACACAGTGCTGGGTCCTGCTGGTCCATCCAGGAGGCCACCTGAATACAAAGATTTTTTTTTTTTCTTCCTTTATTTTTCTTTTCTCGAGAAATTAGTAGAACTGTCTGATATCAAAATGTTAATTTGTGCAGTGCATATCTAAAATGGCTGTTTCTTGATTTCTTCTAGGAGAACTGCTAAAACACACTTATCTTTTCAGACTGTGCATCAATTCTTAGCTCCTTCTTGTCCATGAGGATATCCTTCCCTGAATCCTGCCAGTTTGCCTTTCCTGGAAAGAACAGATGTGGTAAGACCATCTTAACATGTCATTACTACACCACTTTGCAAACTGCTTAGCTCCAGAAGTATCAGGCCTAGAGTGTATAAGGCATTTTAACAGCTTAGAAATGCAAAATTAATGCAAAGCAATGTTATGTTACCTAACGGTTAATTGGCTTACCATGTTGTACGTTGTATCATTCAACAAACAGCCCAGATTAATCCACTAAGGTTCATGCTGAGGACCTAAGAAAAGAAAAACTCAATAGGTTTTCTAACATCCCCAATTTACCCCTAGGTGGTATACATTAATTTGTTAAATATACCCAAAGAATTTATTTATTGTACAGGGTTTGGAAAATGGGAGACATGTATACTCTGTTAGCTGTTTAAAATATGGGATTAAAATGTTAAAATAATTTATCAAGAAAATTCATAAGGGGGGGCGCCTGGGTGGCTCAGTCGTTAAGCGTCTGCCTTCGGCTAGGGTCTTGGGATCGAGCCCCACATCGTGCTCCCTGCTCAACAGGAAGCCTGCTTCTCCCTCTCCCCCTCCCCCTGCTTGTGTTCCCTCTCTGGCTGTCTCTCTCTCTGTCAAATAAATAAATAAAATCTTTAAAAAAAAAAAAAAAGAAAATTCATAAGGAGTCCAGTGGGGTGCAGCACACAGCACTTTGGAGGAGGTAGGTACAGGTGAGAAGCGTGCCATTCGAGCAGGACCTTATTGCTCCATTCATTGCTTACTCCCCCGCCACCTACAGCAGTGCCTGGCACCCAGTAGATGCGTAGTATTTACATATTCATTAAGTGAACACATGAATACCTGTTATAGTTTGAATTATGTGTCCTCCCACCCAAATCCATGTGTTGAAGTCCTAACTCCAAGTACCTCAGAGTGTGACCTTATTTGATGACAGGCTCTTTAGAAAGGTAATCAAGTTATAATAAGGTCATTAGGGTAGGCTCTAATCCAATATGACAGGAATCTTGATTTTTTTTTTTTAAAGGTAAATTAGGAGGAAAGATAAACACACAAGGAGAACACCATGTGATGAAGGTGGAGATCAAGGTGATGTTTCTACCAGCCGAGGAAGAGCAAAAATTGCCAGCCAGCCACCAGAAGCTGGGCAGGAGGCACGGAACAGATTTTCTCTCCAAGCCCTCAGAGGAAAGCAACCCTGCTGACATCTTAATCTCAGATTCATAGCTTCCAGAACTGTGAGACAATAGATTTCTGTTGTTTAAGCCACCCTGTTGTCTAAGCCCCAACAAACAAATATAATATCTTTCTAGTTAAGTCTTGCATATCCAAGTTACAGGCTATCTTGATTTTAATCTTCCACCCTGACTTGTGTGAGTTCTTCAGTTGTGTTGATGTCAACATTTGATCAACTAACTACTCTGTAAAATAGTCAATAAACCTATGAGTTTTGTATTTCACATATCATAAAACTGCTCACAGTGCAAGTGCTAAAAAAAAAAATGCTTAAGCTGTAAAACTCTTGTCTCTTCTGTTAAGTGGCTTCCTCATAGGCTTGAAGATTAAATGAGATGATTTTTGCAACATACATAGATGGCCCAGAGAAAGTCCTCAGTAGATGAAATTTGCAAAGATAACAGATTAATTTAGTGTTAAAGAAATATGTGTTAAACTTAGATATTACGGATTTGAACCTTTACTAACTGTGTGACCTTGAGCTAGCCATCCAATCTGTCTGTGTTGGAGAGGTTACATTTCTTTGTACTCTCTTGTAATGATTTTGCGATAGGATGTAAAGACGATTGTGTTAATATATGAAAATCTCTTAGCATAGTGATGACCACATAGCAAGAACTCAGTAAGAGATAGTTTTATTGCTACCCATTGAATATAAAAACACTGTGCTAGAAACTGAGTAGGAGTTGGGAATATAAGAAGTTTCAAAAGTGAACAAGTCAGTTTTACTTCTTAGTAAATTCAAAAGAGCATATGAAACAATTATAGTTAGAAAATACCAGCTGCTGTAACAAGTGAACCACCAAATTCCCATGGCTCACCCCCATAGAAGTTTCTGTCCTACTCATGCAAAAGTCCAAGGTGGCTCTTGCTGTTTGGCAGGTGTGTCTTTCCTTTAGGCAGTGATTCAGGGAACTAGACTCCGTCAGCCTGGGGCTCTGGATTCACTTAGGACCTCAATGTCATCTGTCTCCAGCCACCCGAAAGGAAAAGGGAAAGAGTATGAGAGATTAGAGAAGAGTAACTACTCTTCAAAAACCCAGGTCCAAAAAGGACCATCCCGCTTCAGCTCATGTCTCATTGATGAAAATCATTTGGCTTGGATGCAAAAAGTCTGGAAAATATAGTTTCTGGCCCAGAAGAACTCCCAGCAATAATTCATACTATGAAAGTGGGAAATGTAGCTTTGCTTTTTCTGGCACAGAGATATATCTATCTGTCTATATACATATATAGAGTGACAAAATGGAGTGAGCCCAGGATGAGGAGGAAGTATAGAGTATAGTCTGGGTGTGAAACCAGCCATTCTCAAGGCTCCAAATTAGAACTCTGGAGTTCTGAGCACTTTTATTTATTTATTTTTTTAAAAAAAATTTTTATTTTGTTATGTTATGTTAATCACCATACATCATTAGTTTTTTTTATTATGTTAATCACCATACATTACATCATTACTTTTTGATGTAGTGTTCCATGACTCATTGCGTATAACACCCATGCTCCATTCAATACATGCCCTCTTTAATACCCATCACCAAGCTAACCTACCCCCTACCCCCTTCCCCTCTAGAACCCTCAGTTTGTTTCTCAGAGTCCATAGTCTTTCATGGTTCGTCTCCCCCTCCGATTTCCCCCCCTTCATTTTTCCCTTCCTACTATCTTCTTTTTTATTTTTTTTTTTAACATATAATGTATTATTTGTTTCAGAGTACAGGTCTGTGATTCATCAGTCTTACACAATTCACAGTGCTCACCATAGCACATACCCTCCCCAATGTCCATCACCCAGCCACCCCATCCCTCCCACCCCCCACCTCTCCAGCAACCCTGAGTTTGTTTCCTGAGATTAAGAATTCCTCATATCAGTGAGGTCATATGATACATGTGGAGTTCTGAGCGCTTTTAAACCCACTGTCTGCCATATATTAAACAGTAGAAACTCCTCCTTGGTGGTAGAGGCAGGAACAAAATAAGAGTGAGGGGAAATGCTATTAAACCCTATTTCAGGAACCTGATTAATATTCTAGGATCCCAGAGTTATATCTTAATGCAAGAATTTAAGTTTATGGTTGAAGAATTTGGACATAGTTTTATTTCCACTCATCCCTGTCTGAGGCTATAAATGAGATAGATTATAATTACTCGGTGCAACCATTCTTCAGTAAGACATATGAATCCCTAGAGTGCGTTGGGTCTGACCTTATGAGGTATGATTGAAATTTCTGATTTTTTGTTACTTTGCTTACTTAAAGTTCAGTAAAACAAAGGTAGCATTCAGTAGCAGCACTAAGCTTTTCAGAAGGTCTTTCCCCAAACTAGTTAGGTCAGTAGCACTGCTGTACAATTTGCTACTGCACAATCAGAGTTTCCAAATTCCAATGCTGGGAATGCCATACACTGAGACGCAATGCATAGCGTACAGGTATGTAAGAAACCTTCCAAGTTGTAAAAGCATTTTCAAAGAGCTAAGAAACCTAACCAAATGGCTAATGGGAAAAAGAAAAGAAAAGCTATCCAGAGGGAAATGTGCACCCACTAGCATTAATTTATTTGTGAGCCAACTGTTAAAGCAATCAAGAGAAAATGCTTTTCTAGAGGACTTAAACAGATTTGGACTCAATTTGAAAATAATTCATTGTGTTAATTTCTTATTAAAATTATGTCCTCCTAACAGAAGGGCAGAGTTTACTCTTATTTCACTAGTAAATTTTTAAAAATTGTGTAATTTAACAATGTAAAGTTGTTTCTTTTTAAATATCCTTAGTTAGTGATGAAATCACAGTGTGACATATACTAGCTGTGGCTGAAGAGTTTCCTTACTTGTATTCTTTAAAATGTTATTTTCTATGAATAATGATTAAAAAAAAAAAAGACGTCTGTAATTTTATCCGCAAATACTAGGGCTGTGGGTCAAATGATGCTGAAGGAACACATGAAATTTCTATGTGCTGCTTTTACTTTACAGAATATTTTCATATTTAATGGTAGGCTCTCCTTAAAATATTCAGTATTGATTGAAGTTCTAAAGCTATCTAAATATTCCATTAAAGTTCATCAAAGAAAAATATGAGCACTATAATTTAGTACAAAAAGTAGCTACTAATACATGAAAATTGGCATATCAAAAATGACAGTGATGCAGTTGCTTATAGGAGATAATGTTTTAGAAGTTGCATCAAATGGCTAGCTGTTCTATTTGCTAGGTCAAATGAGACAAGTCCAATTTATCTAATGCTGTTTGTCTCTTACAGCTAAAGGTTTATGTATTAAGGAATGTACAGGTTTGGGCAATAAAGCAGGGGCCTACCCACACGGGCTCAGAAAGTTAGTAAAAGGCTACCATTTCCATGCCAGGAAAAAGAAGACTTCTTACCAATAGGGAAAATCTACATGATAGTTCGTAAATTACAAGGAAGAAAATTTAAGGTCTGAGAACGAATCCTCTGTCCAGCAGTAAAAGGCAAAACAAAACAAATGAAAGAGATTATCACAGTCAGGAGAGCTTTAACCAGTAATTTAACCAGTAATTTATCCCAAGAGCTCCAAATATTCGAAATATTTAGTTCCTAGGGACTAGAAACTAAAAGGAATAGGAAGAGGGGTATAATAGTTTCATGGTCCTCACACTTTTCAGTGCTGACTTTTCAAATTGCTTTAATTTTTTATTACAGAGGAGCTCAATGGCGGGGGTAGGGGGCATTGGTTGCTCATTCTGGAGACATGTAAGGTGTGACTTTGGAAAAATCATTTATGCAACCTTGGCCTCTATTGCCTGAGAGGTGAAACAGAGGGTTCTAATGTTCAATGACTCAAATCTTTCTTCTGCTCCAGTATTCTGAGCCTCTTTCTCATTCTAGTACTGTGGCTCCCAGTTCAATGACATGAAGGGGGAAGAGGCACCTCTTTCAAGCTAGGGTTGGTCCAGCAGTCTGAGGTTCCCCAGAGACTCCACATTTACGGTCCAGAAATGGAGAGAAGAAACAGCAGCTGGTGGCAAAGTAATCACTGAAGCAGGAACTTTTAAAAGCATAGAGTACCCCAAACTCAACTTTGAAGGCAGGCAGAGACACAAGGTGACATTATTGTAAGTGATCCCTTGTTCCACATATCATTCTGTAGTTTAGATTCAAGGAAGACTCTTTAGATCCCAGCAAGAAAAATTAACCAAATGCTGAGAGAAACTATTCATTACTGAGAACAGATGATGCTTTAAAGAGCTGATTGATTGGCTTACCTGACATCTCATTTACTTTTGTACACAATCATAAAGTAAGAGTTTTCTAACACATTGCTGGTGTGTAAGCCATTAGTTTCCAACTAAACCAGGAGACCTGTTTGAAAAATGAATCTGAGAGGAACCATTTCAGATTATATCATTTTTTTTCTTGCACTGTACAGTAATATGGCTTCATATTTACCAAACGCATTATCATGTCAGAGCCAAGAAAACTAACAAATAAATTGCTATTCTACCATAAATTCATCTTGAATGAAGGAATCCAGGTGGTCATAAATAAGCATTTTCCCAAGCTTTATTCCTAAATCAAGAGTGAAGTTTGAGATACCCTATAGGGTAGAGATACCCTACCACCTACCTCAATTCAACATGTTTCAAGAGGCTGATGTAAATAAATTGCATGAAAACTACCCATCTGTGGCACTCTCATTGCCTCCCCAGGCAGTAAGGCCATGTCCTGTTATGAGATGAGAGAGGTTTTGCAGAGTTGAAAGAAAATTTGCAAATGTGTCAGGGAGCTCAAGTTTTCCTCTCAAGCATGACTGGATGGCACTAAATTATTGGGTCCTTTGCCCCAACACAAGCATCCTTCATGACCTCCATTCAGACCTCAGAGCTAGTTTCCTTCCTGCAAAATGGTCTTGATATCCCTTTCCAGGAATCTCTCACAACAAGGAGTTGAAATCATAGAATTAGAGTCTGGCCATTCCAGGTTAGGCAACTTCCTCTTGTTCCCTAGAGAAAATTCCTTTCTCTGATAAATGCATCAATTCATCATGAGTGTATATATGAATGGATAGACAACAATCTTCCTGTGCTCCCTTCAGCAGCACATATATTAAAATGGCAACAATACAAAGATTTTCACGGCCTGTACAAGAATGACCGACAAATTCATGAAGCATTCCATATTTTGGGGGTGGTACAGGCTTCCTTTATGGAATGAATAAGTCATGGGAATAAAAAGCACAGCAGAGGGAATACAGTCAGTGATGTTGTAATAGTGTTGTATGGTGAGAGATGGGAGCTACATTTGTGGGGAGGATAGCATAACATATAGAGAAGTTGAATCATTATATTGTACACCTGAAACTAATGTAATGTTGTGTGTCAACTATACTCAAAAAGTTAAAAGAAAAAGAATCTCCTTAAATCCTCTGAATTTAGAATCCTCAATAGCTCTATGTTCTTACCTAACCCTGCTCCTGTGTAAATGAACTAACAAGTAATTTAGAGCTCCATCCCTGAGAAGCTGCTGAATCAAAAAGGACGCATTTAAACTTAATTGCTCCAAATCTTTACCACCCCCGCAACTACTCCACTAACAGGGATACTGACTACGTGAAACTATTAAGAGAGATTATATGAATATAATAACATTGATCTCAACGTCTAGATGAACTCTTAATCTCTCAGAAATATTTTTCACTCAGGCTAGAATATGCTGGATCTCAATGGATCTCAACTCTTCAAGACAAAACAAAAACAAAACAAAAATGTTTCATTCATTTATTGTTTTTTAGTCTGTGGCAGTTTCAAAAAAAAAGATTGAAAATTCTCTGATACTGCTCCTATGGAGGAATCTGCTCTGTGTCCTCTTCCCCTTGAATAAGGGTAAACCAGTGACTCACTTGTAACTCATAGAATGCAGAAGTGACTCTGCATGACATCCAAGGCTGGATCAGAAAAGATAACACAGCTTCTGTCTTGTTTACTGGTACACTCGTACGTGGGGCCTTGAACTGCCATCTAAGTAGTCCTATTACCCTCAGAGTGTTATGCTGGAGAGCCCACGTGTAGTCACTTTAGCCAAGAGCCCAGTGAGGGCTCAGCAAACAGCCAGCAATTCACATTCACTTGAGTGCAACATATTTGACATTATGCCCAGTTGGTCCTTCAGATGACTGCAGTCCCAGCAACAGCTGACTGTGACCACGTGAGACTCCCCAAGAATTGCCAACATGAGTCCGTCTTAAATTCCTGATTTGCAAAAAAATTCTGAACAAGAAGAAAATGGTTATTTTAATATGGAAAGTTTTGAGGTACTTTGCCACATGGCATTTGTAACCAAAAGACAATTTTCCTGAAAAGATTTAACGCAATTTACAAAGGTAGAAAAACAATAGGGTGGTATATATTAATATTTATTTTCATCATGCCATGCTGTTCATTTTTGGATTTAATGATCATATAACTTTTAGAAATGCAAATGGAAATATTTTGCTTGTCACTGGATATCAATAAAGTAACATATAGTATATAATGTATAACTTACCAAGATGTACTTATTGCCTAATTTGTTTGCATATTTATTGGATGACAAATATAAGGATATATTCTTTCAAATTAAACTATGATCTTCATATGAATCTTTTATTTTAACTGGGGTAAAATTTACATACAGTGATTTTATATAGAAAACTTGATGAGATATGACAAGTGGGACAGCCCCATAATTAATAGGCCAACAAAGATATGGAATATTTAAACCACTCCAGAAAGTTCCCTGTGCCCCCTTTGCGGTCAAACCCTACCCACCACAGGTAACCAATGTTTTGTCTATTATCATAGAGATTAATTTTGTCTGTTCTAGAATTACTATAAGTAGACTCATACTGTCCATATTTGTATAGCTCATTAATACGTGTTCTCAGTAGAGGTATCATCCCCAAAGAAGTGAAAATTGGTTCTTGGTAATGGGTGAAAAAATCTTGGGTATTACAATGGTGAGTGACACCCTAAATTTCAACCTTACCTGACAAAATCTTTATTTAAGATGTAATTTCTCTCATTATGGAGAATTTTAATTTAACTTTCTTCTGGGAGAGGGGAACAATAATAAAAAAATGTCAAAAAACGCTGATCTATAGTTAACTGAAGTCATATAGCAAGAGTCTGCCAAATTTGTTCTTTTGCAAGATTCTTTTGGCTATGCTAAGTCCTATTCTTTTTCATATAGAATTTAGAATCTCCTCAAATTCTATAAAAAATAATTTTGAGATTTTGTTTGGCATTATAGTGACTCTGTGAATCAATTGGGAGATTGATATTGAAATGATACTGTCTTCTATTCCATGAACACAATCTTTCCATCTAAGTCTACTGTAATTTCTCACAGCAATGTTTTGTAGTTTTCAACATATAAGACTTTCATTTCTTTTTTAAAGATTTTATATATTTTTTTTAATTTTTTAAATTAACATATAATGTATTATTTGTCTCAGGGGTACAGGTCTGTGAGTCATCAGTCTTACACAATTCACAGCACTCAACCATAGTACTTACCTTCCCCAATGTCCATCACCCAGCCACCCCATCCCTCCCATGCCCCTCCACTCCAGCAACCCTCAATTTGTTTCCTGAGATTAAGAGTCTCTTATGGTTTGTCTCCCTCTCTGGTTTTGTCTTGTTTCATTTTTCCCTCCCTTCCCCTATGATCTTGTCTTGTTTCTCAAATTCCTCATATCAGTGAGATCATATGATACTTGTCTTTCTCTGACTGACTTATTTTGCTTAGCATAATACCATCTAGCTCCAACCACATCATTGCAAATGGCAAGATTTCATTTTTTGATGGCTACATAATATTCCATTGTATATATATACCACATCTTCTCTATCCATTCATCTGTCGATGGACATCTAGGCTCTTTCCACAGTTTGGCTATTGTGGACATTGCTGCTATAAACACTGGGGTGCATGTGCCCCTTTGGATCACTACATATGTATCTTTGGGGTAAATACCCAGTAGTGCAATTGCTGGGTTGTAGGGTAGCTCTATTTTCAACTTTTTTTTTTTTAAAGATTTTATTTATTTATTTAACAGAGAGATAGCGAGAGCAGGAACACAAGCAGGGGGAGTGGGAGAGGGAGAAGCAGGCTTCCTGCCAAGCAGGGAGCCCGATGCGGGACTCGATCCCAGGACCCTGGGATCATGACCTGAGCCGAAGGCAGATGCTTAATGACTGAGCCACCCAGGCGCCCTATTTTCAACTTTTTGAGGAACCTCCATACTGTTTTCCAGAGTGGCTGCACCAGCATGCATTCCCACCAACAATGTAGGTTCCCCTTTCTCCCCATCCTTGCCAACATCTGTCATTTCCTGACTTGTTAATTTTTGCCATTCTGACTAGCATGAGGTGGTATCTCATTGAGGTTTTGATTTGGATTTCCCTGATGCCAAGTGATGTTGAACACTTCTTCATGTGTCTGTTGGCCATTTGGATGCCTTCTTTGCAGAAATGTCTGTTCATGTCTTCTGCCCATTTCTTGATTGGATCATTTGTTCTTTGGGTGTTGAGTTTAAGAAGTTCTTTATAGATTTTGGATACTAGCCCTTTATCTGACAGATCATTCTGTCGGTTGTCTTTTGGTTTTGTTGACTGTTTCCTTTGTTGTGCAAAAGCTTTTTATCTTGATAAAGTCCCAATAGTTCATTTTTGCCCTTGTTTCCCTTGCCTTCAGCGATGTTTCTAGGAAGAAGTTGCTGTGGCTGAGGTTGAAGAGGTTGCTGCCTGTGTTCTTCTCCAGGATTTTGATGGATTCCTATCTCACATTTAGGTCTTTCATCCATTTTGAGTCTATTTTTGTGTGTGGTGTAAGGAAATGGTCCAGTTTCATTCTTCTGCATGTGGCTGTCCAATTTTCCCAGCACCATTAGTTGAAGAGACTGTCTTTTTTCCATTGGACATTCTTTCCTGCTTTGTTGAAGATTAGTTGACCATAGAGTTGAGGGTCCATTTCTGGGCTCTCTATTCTGTTCCATTGATCTGTGTGTCTGTTTTTGTGCCAGTACCATACTGTCTTGATGATTACAGCTTTGTAATAGAGCTTGAAGTCCGGAATTGTGATGCCACCAGCTTTGCTTTTCTTTTTCAACATTCCTCTGGCTATTCGGGGTCTTTTCTGGTTTCATACAAATTTTAGGATTATTTGTTCTATTTCTTTTTAAAAAGTTGATGGTATTTTGATAGGTATTGCATTAAATGTGTAGATTGCTCTAGGCAGCATAGACATTTTCACAATATTTGTTGTTCTAATCCATAAGCATGGAATGTTTTTCCATTTCTTTGTGTCTTCCTCAATTTCTTTCATGAGCATTCTATAGTTTTCTGAGTACAGATCCTTTGCTTCTTTGGTTAGATTTATTCCTAGGTATCTTAGGGTTGCAACTGTAAATGGGATTGATGCCTTAATTTCTTTTTCTTCTGTCTTGTTATTAGTGTATAGAAATGCAACTGATTTCTGTGCATTGATTTTATATCCTGCGATTTTACTGAATTCCTATATGAGTTCTAGCAGTTTTGGGGTGGAGTCTTTTGGGTTTTCCACATCAAGGATCATATCTTCTGCAAAAAGTGAGAGTTTCACTTCCTCTTTGCCGATTTGGATGCCTTTTATTTCTTTTTGTTGTCTGATTGCTGAGGCTAGGACTTATAGTTGAACAGCTGTGGTGATAGTGGACATCCCTGCCACATTCCTGACCTTAGGGGAAAGCTCTCAGTTTTTCCCCATTGAGTATGACATTAGCTGTGGGTTTTTCATAGATGGTTTTTATGATATAGACGTACCCTCTATCCCTACACTCTGAAGAGTTTTGATCAAGAAAGGATGCTGTACTTTGTCAAATGCTTTTTCTGCATCTATTGTGAGGATCATATGGTTCTTGTTCTTTCTTTTATTAATGTATTGTATTACATTGATTGATTTGCAGATGTTGAACCAACCTTGCAGCCCAGGGATAAATCCCACTTGGTCATGGTGAATAATCCTTTTAATGTATTGTTGGATCCTATTGGCTAGTATTTTGGTGAGAATTTTTGCATCCATGTTCATCAGAGATATTGGTCTGTAGTTCTCCTTTTTGATGGGTCTCTGACTGGTTTTGGGATCAAGGTAATCCTGGCCTTGTAAAATGAGTTTGGACGTTTTCCTTCCATTTTTATTCTTTGAAGCAGCTTCAGAAGAATAGGTATTAATTTTTCTTTAAATGTTTGGTAGAATTCCACTAGGAAGCCATCTGGCCCCGGGCTCTTGTTTGTGGGGAGATTTTTTATTACTGCTTCAATTTCCTTAGTGGTTCTGGGTCTGTTCAGGTTTTCTATTTTCTATTTCTAACTGGTTCAGTTTTGGTAGTTTATATGTCTCTAGGAATGCATCCATGTCTTCCAGATTATCTAATTTGCTGGCATATAGTTGCTCATAATATGTTCTTATAATTGTTTGTATTTCTTTGGTGTTGGTTGTGATCTCTCCTCTTTCATTCATGATTTTATTTATTTGGGTTCTTTCTCCTTTCTTTTTGATAATTCTAGCCAGGGGTTTATCAATCTTATTTATTCTTTCAAAGAACCAGCTCCTAGTTTCGTTGATCTGTTCTACTGTTCTTCTGGTTTCTATTTCATTGATTTCTGCTCTGATCTTTATTATTTCTCTTCTCCTGCTGGGTTTAGGCTTTATTTGCTATTCTTTCTCCAGCTCCTTTAGGGGTAGGTTAGGTTGTATATTTAAGACCTTTCTTGGGGCGCCTGGGTGGCTCAGTCGTTAAGCGTCTGCCTTCGGCTCGGGTCATGATCTCAGGGTCCTGGGATCGAGCCCCGCATCGGGCTCCCTGCTCATCGGGAAGCCTGCTTCTCCCTCTCCCACTCCCCGTGCTTGTGTTCCCTCTCTCGCTGTGCCTCTCTCTGTCAAATAAATAAATAAAATCTTAAAAAAAAAAAAAAAAAGACCTTTCTTGTTTCTTGAGAAAGGCTTGTATTGCTATATACTTTCCTCTCAGGACTGCCTTTGCTGTATCCCAAAGATTTTGAACAATTGTGTATTCTTGCCTTCATATTTTTCTCATTCAGATATTTATGCTCTGAATATAACATGCCAGTCCTTTGTGGCCTGCCAGGTCTCTGTGGATAGGTCTGCTGCCAATCTAATGTTTCTACCATTGTAGGTTACAGACCTCTTGTCCTGAGCTGCTTTCAGGATTTTCTCTTTGTCTCTGAGACTTGTGAGTTTTATTATTAGATGTCAGGGTGTTGACCTATTTTTATTGATTTTGAGGGGGGTTCTCTGTGCCTCCTGGATTTTGATGCCTGTTTCCTTCCCCAAATTAGGGAAATTCTCTGCTATAATTTGCTCCAATATAGCTTCTGCCCCTCTCTCTCTTTCTTCTTCTGAGATCCCAATTATTCTAATATTGTTTTGCTTTATGGTATCACTTACCTCTTGAATTCTCCCCTCTTGATCCAGTAGTTGTTTCTCTCTCCTTTTCTCAGCTTCTTTATTCTCCATCATTTGGTCTTCTATATCATGAATTCTCTCTTCTGCCTCATTTATCGTAGCAGTTAGAGCCTCCATTTTTGATTGCACCTCATTAATGGCCTTTCTGATTTCAACTTGGTTAGATTTTAGTTCTTTTATTTCTCCAGAAAGGGATTCTCTAGTATCTTCTATGCTTTTTTCAAGCCCAGCTAATATCTTTATAACCGTCATTCTGAACTCTAGTTCTGACATCTTACTAATGTCTGTATTGATTAGGTCCCTGGCAGTTGGTATTGCTTCTTCTTCTTTTTTTTTTTTTTTTTGAGGTGAGTTTTTCCATCTTGTCATTTTGTCCAGAGGAGAACAGATGAATGAGAGGACCAAATGCTTAAAAAATGCTAAAAAGGTAACAACAACCCCAGAAAAATATACACTAAACATACCAGAAGAGACCTAAAACCTGGAGGAAAAGAAAGGGAAAAAAAAAATATGATCAGGCTGGTGAAAATAACAGAGCCACACACTAGATTTTGGGTGTATTTTGGTCTGTTAGAAGAAATTGCCTCCCAAAATTTTAAAGAAAGAAAAACTTATATATTTACAAAAATAAGGGTAAATACAATGAAGGGATGGAATATGACTGTAAAGATGAAAATTTTAAAGGATTTTAAAATAGGAATTGAGGGGCGCCTGGGTGGCTCAGTCGGTTAAGCATCTGCCTTCGGCTCAGGTCATGATCCCCGAGTTCTGGGATCAAGCCTCACGTCGGGCGCCCTGCTTGGCAGGGAACCTGATTCTCTCTTTCCCTCTGACTGCTGCTCTGCCTACTTGTGCTCTGTTTCTATTTCTCAGTCAAATAAATGAATAAAATCTTAAATAAATAAATAAAGGAGTTGATAAGATAAGGAGTTGGTTGAAAAAAGAATGAAAAAAATTTTTTAAAAAGAGAGAGAATGTGATCAGGCAGGAGACCAGGACAATGTCATACACTAGATTTAGGGTATATTTTGGTCTCTTAGAAGAAACTGTATCCCAAAATTTTAAAGAAAAACTTATATATAGATACAAAAAGTAAGGTTAAATACAATGAAGAGGTAGAATATGACAGTAAAAATGAAAAATTAAAAAATATTTTAAAAAAGGAATTGATAAGATGTTGGTTGAAAAAGGAAAGAAGAAAAATTCAACTAAAAAAAAATAGAAAAAGAAAAAAAAATTTAAAAAACTAACTTTGAAAGACTAAAGCATCGTGGGAAAAAAGCCATGAATTCTATGTGCTGTATTACCCTGGCGCTGGAATTCTGCCATTCTCATTGATCAGTAAACTTGGTCTTGGCTGGCTGTTCTTGCTGATCTTCTGGGGGAGGGGCCTGTTGCCGTGGTTCCAAATGTCTTTGCCAGAGGCGGAATTGCCCTGCCCTTGTCAGTCCAGGCTAAGTAATCTCCTCGGGTTTGCTCTCGGGAGATTTTGTTCCCTGAAAGTTTTCTGTACAGCTTTGGAGGCCGAGAGTGAAAATGGCGGCCTCCCAATCTCTGTCCTGGAGGAGCCGAGAACTCGGGGCCCCACTCCTCAGTGAGCCCCCAGAGAAAAGCAATCACTCCTGTCTCCCTGGTCTCTGGACACACCCTGTGCTCACCCGGCCTATGACCGAGTGTTTCTATCTCTGGCACCCGACCCCTTGTGGAGTCTCCAAACCCAGCAGATCCCTGCGGTGTGCTCCTGCGCTGCTCCTCCCGGGGGAGGAAGGGAAATCTCCCCAGATCTGCCGCTTATTGGGTCCCTGATGGAAGAGCAGTGACCCAACTGTGCCATAGATCACAGTTTATGTCAACTCCGAGCTGAGAGCCCATGCCTTGGCTCCGTCTTTGCAGCCGGCTTTCCCGCTCCGATATCTGGGAGCTCTGCTACACTCAGGCACCCCCAGTCTTTCTGTGACCCCAAGGGTCCTGAAACCACACTGTCCCACGAGGGTTCCACCCCCTGCTTAGTCACTGGAGCGAGGTCCCTCAGCGGAGCAGACTTCTAAAAGTTCGATTTTGTGCTCCACTGCTCTATCACTTGCCAGTAGCTGGCTGACTGGGGCTCCCTCCCCCTCCAGTCTAACTTCCCAAATATTGCCTCGGATTCACGTCTCCGCACGTCCTACCTTCCAGAAAGTGGTCGCTTTTCTGTTCATAGAATTGCTGCTTTTCTTTTCTTCACTCTCCTGTTGAGTTTGTAGGTGTTCAGAATGGTTTGATAACTAGCTGAATTCCTGGGACCAACGAACTTTAGGTCTCCTACTCCTCCTCCATCTTGTTCCTCCCCCAAGACTTGCATTTCTTTTGTTAAAGTTATCCCTATGTATTCTACATTGTTAGATAGTATTGAAAACAGTGTTCTTACAGTTCATTTTCTCATTGATTACTGCTAGCATACAGGAATAAAATGTATTTTTGTAAACTGACCACATTTATTGGTCCGTGTGTGTGTGAAATGCAGTTTAAGATTGTTTATATATAACCAATCAGATTGCCTGTGAATAAAGACAGCATTACTTATTTGTTTCCAATCTTTACAGTTGTATTTCTTTTTGGTGCCATATTGCATTGGCTAGAAACCTCCAGTACAATGTTGAATGAAAGTGCATTGTTCCCAATTTTAGGGGGAAAGCATTTTATAAGTTCTTCATTAAATACAGTGTTGGGGCGCCTGGGTGGCTCAGTTGGTTAAGCAACTGCCTTCGGCTCAGGTCATGATCCTGGAGTCCCAGGATCGAGTCCCACATCGGGCTCCCTGCTCAGCGGGGGGTCTGCTTCCCCCTCTGCCCTCTTCCCTCTCGTGCTCTCTGTCTCTCATTCTCTCTCTCTCTCAAATAAATAAATAAAATCTTAAAATAAATAAATAAATAAATACAGTGTTAATTATAGAGTGTTTGTGGATGACCTTTATCAGATTGAGAAAATTCCCTTCTATTCCTGGCTTGCTGAGAACTTTTGAAATGATCATAAGATTTTTCTCATTTATTCTGTTAATATAAAAATTACACTGATTGGCTTTTGAATGTAATCTAACCTTATATTCCTGGAATAAACTTCACTTTTTCATGATATATCACCTCTTATAAACTTTGATGAATTTAATTTGCTAATTAAGAATTTTTGTATATATTTCAATACGGAATCTTAAAATAGTTAACGCATAAATTATTTAGAAATTAGTGTTTCAATTTCTAAATACTTAGGGGCTTTCTAGATGTCTTACCATTA
Source organism: Neomonachus schauinslandi (assembly GCF_002201575.2). NCBI lineage: Eukaryota > Metazoa > Chordata > Mammalia > Carnivora > Phocidae > Neomonachus > Neomonachus schauinslandi. The sequence goes on along the minus strand of NC_058406.1, from coordinate 81,976,947 downwards.
CTGATTTTAATTTAATTCTATTGAAGTCAGAAAACACATCTAGTAATAATTAAATCATTTGAACTTTATTTAGACTTATTTTATACTCCAGCAGATTATCTATCCTGGTACACATTCCATGTGCATTAGACAAGTTGGTTTTCTGCAGTTTGCTGTAATGTTCTACAAATATTAATTGGTCAAGTTGCTAAAGTCTTCTATGTCCTTACTGATTTTTTGGTCTACTTGATCTATTAGTTATTGTTAGAAGAGTGTTAAGTCTCCATTTGTAATTGTGGATTTGTCTACTTCCAATTTGATCGGCTTTGTTTCAAGTATTTTGAGGTTTTATTATTGGGTGCTCTGAAATCCTAGTCCCTCAGACCCAAAATTGGAGGTTGTCCTGGGCTAATATCACTACCACATGCCACACATCTGCCAACCCAAATAAAGAGGTAAACTGAGGCTAGCTCAAAAAAATGAGCTTTTTTGGGATAACAGAGAAATTGCAATTTGGGACATGCAAAGTGTAGCAAGGTACAGGGAGTCTGCTAAAGTTTGGGGCGAGGCTGTATTTATGGGCAGGGAATGTAAGGAGGGGAGAGATCAGTAAGGTCTATTAAAATCAAAGGAGATGAGACCAGCTTTAAGAATTTCCCAAGCAGACAAAACCAGTCCAGTCATAGGAACAAAAGTTCAGTTCAGCCAGTTTTGTGAGACCCACCCAACCTGGGTTGCTTCTTGCTCTTGCCTCTATAAACCATAACCCAAACTTTCCAAGGTTGATCTGAGGCAACCCCTGACCAGTTCTCTATCATTTAAGAAACTTCCAAATATTATCAGTTTTCTATAAATCAGGCATTTATGGGACATCAGTTTTTAAGTCCTTAAGTCTTGCTTTTCTGAGAGCACCTCAGAGTGAAATTTTCCATTTTCCATCCTCTGATTCCATTTTAAATTGAAATTCTTTATACATCCAAAAATTGTCAATTCTGTTATTCTAACCTTAAAATATATTCAGAATCCAATTGTTTCTCACCCCCTTCACTGTAATCGCTGTGGTTTAAATCATGGTATCCCTCACTTGGATCATTGCAGAGCCTCCTATTGGGCCCTCATTTCCGTCCTGACCACCTTACCATTTTTTTCTAAACACAGTGATCTTCTTAAAATGAAAATCAGCCCTTGTTACTCCCCTGCTCAAAATACTCCATTGGCTTTCCATCTTTTTTATATAAAATCCAAATTTCTTACAATGACCCACAAAGTCCTACATGAGCTGTTCCCTATTCCTACTTCATCTTTTCATACTTTTCCCTTCACTAAATCGGTTCCTACTGACAACTCCTTGCTGTTCCTAGAGTACACCAGGCATGATCCAGCCTCAAAGCTTTTGTATTTGATTTTTTTCTGTCCAGAAGTCTCTATTCAAAAATATCAGCATGATGTACTCCCTCTCTGTCTCTCTCCCATCTCCTTCAGGTCTTTGTTCTAATGCTACCCTATTTAAAATGGCAATATTGATCTCCTTTTCTATTCCCCTCCCTTGATTTTGTTTTGTTTTTCCAGTTTCACTTATCACCAAATTCATTATTATATTTGTTTTATTATTTGTCTCTCCCACCAGCATGTAAATACAATGAGGACGGAGATTTTTGTGATATTTACTGTGGCATGTTTAGCACTTAGAACAATTCTTGACACATATTAACCATATAATAAAGAGTTGTTGAATGAACAAACATAATTTTTTCTTATAGTACAGTGGTTCTCAATCTGGTTGCACATAGAATCCTCTAGAGACCTTTTAAAAATATTGATTTTCAAACTAAATCTGACTCTGTGGTTAAGATATGGATAAGCTTTAAACCTACTCAGGTGATTCTGATATGTAGCAGGGAGTGAGACTACTTCTGTAATGCCATGCCTGGTCCATGTTAATTGCTCAGTAGACAAATTAAATATGGACCTGAGCCTATGCACTGAATCTCCCAGTAAATTTGTTTATAAAGAATCTGAGCTTCACTTTCTCTGTAAAATAAAAACAATACCTCCTTCCTACCTCAAAGGATTACATAAGATAAAATAAAAAATATCTTGTAACTTTAAGGCATCCCAAAAAGGCAAGTTATTTGATTAACTATCATTTTATTTTTTTTAACAAATTTGAAGTGGATGTCAAGTGAGACCAAGATTCTACTCCTGGTTTTCTGGGTATAAGACTTTAGCCAAATCATTCATTTCTCTGGGTCTCTGTCTCTTCATTGGAAAAGATAAGAAGACTGAAGATCTAGAAGATATTTCTGGTTTGGTTACTCTATGATTCTATAATATATCAGGTGAGTATTATAGTATTCTATTCTTACATCTCTCAGTTTGGTTGATAAGACTTTGCTTAAAATTTTCCAACACACATCTGTAAAATCCATGCTGACTCAGAGAGTATGAGCAATCTGAGGATGGATAAAGCAGGGAGAAGCAAGACATCCATGACTCTTTACCCGAAATAATCTGCATATATTTAAACATGGTAGTGAGAATCTGTCATTTGTTTTCTTATAAAAGTCATGCACTACATTATCTCAGTAACAATTTCATCTTTCCACTCTCCTTGTAGGCATACCACATTGGACAAAACAAAACCAAAAACAATAACAACAACAACACACACACACACATACAAAACAGAAAAAAAAAAAGTGGATAAAGGGAGAGAATAAAGTCCTCAGTTACAAACCTTCAAGTTGGTATGCATAGTATTATTAAAATACTACTCAAAAATGTTTAAAGTCATTTCAGTATAATGTTGCAATGATGTGCCTTTCTTCTTATGTCATATAAAAATATACAGCTCTTGTATATAAATTACACCAAATATTTGTTTTGGCAGATCATATTCTCTTCCAGGCACCATGAAGAGGAGATCCAATTAGAAGCTGAGAAACATTTGCTCTCATTGATTTCCAAGTCCACAAATTCCAGGTGGAACTCAATTTTGATTAGTAAAGGTCAAAATTTTTGAATACTGGTTTTTGTCAACAGAACACATCCTTTGCCATGACCTCATTCTCTGAGTGAAAGTGCCAGATAGTGTCCAGCTAATATGCTTCTCACCTAGAACCAGGACACAAGTTCTTTTATAAATTACCATGATTCTTGATCCTCAATTAAAAAATAATGCTGCATTTTTATCCAGATTTTTACTTTGCAACACACCCTCTCATTTGACCTTGGAGGATATTTTAACGATAGTTTTTCATAGCTATGGATTTTGGTCTCCACCTTGCCAAATTCAAAGTTCCAATTTATTATATATGTACCTTTTAATGTGTTAATGCACACTTGTGTTTTTAATCCTATTTATTTCTCCTCTTTTCTGGTCTTAACTGTTTCATACTCATAAACATTAGTATTCATGATATTCCAGTCAAACTTTTGCACAAGAGAAACAATTTTTAAAGATTTTTATGAGAGAAAGAGAGCACAAGCAGAGGGAGTGGCAGAGGGAAAGGGAGAAGCAGGCTCCCCGATGAGCAGGGAGCCTGATGCAGGACTTGATCCCAGGACCCTGGGATCATGACCTGAGCTGAAGGCAGATGCTTAACTGACTGAGCCAACCAGGCACCCCAAGAGAAACAACTTTTAAAAATACTGTCTTTTTAGTATTTAATGATTTTTTTTGGTCGTTAATAAAATAAACATACTATTATTTTAGAAAAATTTGAGGACATAGAGGCACAGAAAAAAGTAAATAAAAAATAATGATCTTATGGAGGCTCACTTTATACACTGTTAGGGAGGAACTATTTTAGTTTTGCCCTTAATCTTATGAGAATCCCTTAGTTCTAGGTATGTTCTTTTCTTCTAATCTGTGCGCTCTCTGTAGTTTCAGTGGAAACCCCAAGGTGTTTAACAAGCCTGTCAGGAATCCAGGCACAGCTTAGCAGGTTACATCAGGCTCATGGTCTCTAATGAGGTGGCCGTTGGCGAGAGTTGTGGTCTCAGCTGAAGTTTCAACTGGGTGGGTGCAGGAATGTCATCCATTTCCAAACTCACTTCTATGATTATTGTTGACCTTGGCCCCCCCCAGCATGGTCCTTTTCCCAGAGTTGCCTCATCACATGGCAGCTCGCTTCCCCCAGGGTCATGAATCCAAGGAAGAGTGGGAGTGAGAACTGGCCCCCAATAGAGAAGACCCAGTTGTTTTATCACTTAATTTTGGAAATGATATATCAGAATCTCTGCCATATTCTACCTTAACAATGGAGTCATTAAAGTCCAGGCCATATTTAAGGAGAAGAGGATTACACAAGGGAGTGAATACCAGGAGGTAGGAATCTCTAGGAGCCATCTTAAAGATTGCCTACCACACCATGTAAGGTTTTATAATTAATAAAATGTATAGCAACATTTTGTCATTATGTACCCATTTTTTTTAAAAAAGATTTTATTCATTTATTTGACAGAGAGAGACACAGCGAGAGAGGGAACACAAGCAGGGGGAGTGGGAGAGGGAGAAGCAGGCTTCCCGCCGAGCAGGGAGCCCGATGAGGGGCTTGATCCCAGGACCCTGGGATCACGACCTGAGCTGAAGGCAGCCGCTTAATGACTGAGCCACCCAGGTGCCCCTGTGTATCCATTTTTATTTAGTTAGCTTGACACATTCTTCTCCTCACAATAACCCAATCAGATTGGCAAAACTAGTCTCAGAGAAGAGACAATCAAGATACAGACAGCCTAAGTGACTTGCCAGCTAAAATCACAACTTTGATCTTCTAAATTCTTTCTTGTATAATCAAAGGGCAGCACATTCAGAAGGCAAACTCCATCACCTTTTTCTGGTCTCAGCTGAATCATCATTTTCTCCAGAAAGATTCCCCAATTCTCCAAGACTAAATTTGGTATACACTTCAGGTGTTATGTTAAGTCTCTGTTGTTGACTTATTACAGTAGTTAATACCCTGTACCGTAACGGAAACATACTTGTCTGAATAATAACTACAATACAAGCTCTTTGAGGGCAGATATGGTGCCTTGCTCACTGTTGCATGTCTTTCTTTTTTTTTTTTTTTTTCCCCTAGAAATCTACGAAAAAGAATTCACCGCCGGGTCAGTCAGTTGTTTTGTTTTTTACTCACCGGGTTGGCTATTTTCTTTTTTTTTTTTTTTTTTAAGATTTTATTTATTTTTTCGACAGAGAGAGACACAGTGAGAGAGGGAACACAAGCAGGGGGAGTGGGAGAGGGAGAAACCAGCTTCCCTCGGAGCAGGGAGCCTGACACGGGGCTCGATCCCAGGACTCTGGGATCATGACCTGAGCCGAAGGCAGATGCTTAACGAATGAGCCACCCAGGCGCCCCCTATTTACTTCTTTAATGTGAAAATAAAAATTATACTGATGTTTGATGAGAAAAGAAGAGAACAACAGCCAATGAGTGGTATAAAAAGATGAGAGAAAAGACTAGAAAAGAATTTTCTAAAAGACAGCTTTCTTCTTTGTAACACTCTTGTTAGCAGATTTGCTCACTTGCTGGCCTGAGGATTATTTAGTCTTAAAATATATTTCCAAAATGAGATGGAAATAAGAATGTTAAGAACAGGTTGCACATTAGCGGGGCAGTGAATCAGCGCACTGTGGCCTCTCCTCAGGTACTGGGCCTTCCCGCTGGGCTAATTTGAGAAGTCATGACAGGCATTGTTTGACAATGCAGAGAGGTCATTTTTGACAGTCAGTAGTTAATTTTCTGACTTATAGTACTTGCTTTTTTTTTTTTTTTCCTTTCTAAATCTGGAGATGATGATTCTTTTGTATACTTTGGCTTTTCACTCATTAGGTTCTCTAGGATTGCCAGAGAGGATTGTCAAGAGTCTTTTGAATGACAACATTTCAGCACTTTTTCTGAACATTGAGGAATATTGTTGCTGGGGCTTTTGGAGGATGGATTATTTTCTTGGCAGGTAGTATGGCCTCCACAGGGCTCATTAGACTTTCTGTTGGGAAGATCTGAAGTGCACAGTTGAATACTGTCATAAAAAAAGAAGTGGTTTGGGTCTAATTCCTAATGGAGCTGCAAAGAGTACAGCTCCTTTTTGATCTCTGAATTCCAAAGTAAGCCTTTTATAGTTGTCATATTATTGACTGCTCATCCCAGAGCCATGGTTCTTTTTCTTTCTAAATCTTTTATGCTCAGAATGTTATTTTGATGCTTAGTATACATGAGCAGATTTGGCACCCTTGTGTATTTAATAATATCAACATTTCCTTCTAACTGGTGTGTGTGTATTTCTCACAAAAGGGCTTTTCTTGGCAGGACCTGGTTTCTCCAGGTTAAACAGTCATACATCAAACTCAGTTTCTCTTCTCTCTATTCCTTCTGTAAGCATTAAGTTACAATATCCCTCATTTGATCACTGACATTGAAATTTTCATGAATGATGGTCTTTTGGTGGTGTGGATGGTAGGAATGATTTCTCTTTTTTGGTATAAAAGTTAATTTGCAAATTTTCTTGAGAATGAAAGTTCGGTACACTTGCATGTTCTAGATGATGACAGGGCTGCCGAGAAAATGACAAGGTCACTATACATGTAAAGCTTTCATTTCTTTCCCATTTACAACTCTTTCACATTTTTTTAGAAAAGATATGATTTCAAGAAAAAATAGTTTTATTCCACTCATGAAATAAATCATGTATCCATTATTAGTTTTTCCTCTCTGTTGCAAATAACCAATCAGTATGCATTGAACCACACAGCATGAGTTCAAGGTTTATAATCACAAAACAGTATTATTTATATCCATGTCACAAATTAATAAGTATATGATGAGGGATAGCATTTTAAAATGTTGGATTTTAAAATGAAAAATATGGTGTAGGGAAGGTGTTTTAAATAATATCAAAACAGTCAGTATTTACTTGGATTAATAGATCCGATTGTGACTATTTCTTTCTCCTTTTTGTTAATAATTATTTCTCTTTTAGTCAATCCCAGCCTTGTAGTATATCTGAATATCTATAACTTATAGCCCATTTTTGTTTATAATTGTTAAAAATTAGACTTGCTTGGATTTAACAGTTTGTCATAACATGAATGAATGAGGAATTTTTTTTAACAGGGAAGATAAAAGTAGTATGAAATTAATGCCTATACAAGGAACACAGAATAGTGTAGCAATTCCAAAGACATCATAGCCACTCTTGTAAAGTAATCCCAAGCTATGTGTTCACATTTCCAGGATAATCTTTTTGTCTTATAATGGCACCAGACTGTATTATCTATCTTCCCTATTTAAAATAGGGAAACAATAATGCTATGCCAGTTTTCAATGTCATTTTGTAAAAGGAAAAATAGTCACCTAAAACCCTAAACCCTAACTAGCTATTCTATTTTTTGCATGTTAGTTTCTAATCTTTATCTATTTCCATCCGTATTTTCTACATAACATATATTCCACTTAACATCAGATCCTACACACTTCTTCATGTTTTTGAATAATCTCCATACTTAATTTCATGTGAGTATAACTTTTCAAAGGAGACTACTTTTGTTGATAGCTAAGGAGTTCGTGTTTCTTTTTCTTAAAGAAAACAGAGAAAGGTACAAATACCAATTAGCTACGAAATCACTGGTGTGGAACTGCTGGCGTGATGAAGATTTGGGCGGACAGAATTTCAAATGCTGAGTTGGCTGTGCTGAATTGGGACTTCTCTTCAATCAGTACCTGTAACTACAAATGCCACATGCCTGTCCTTGCAGGTTCCTAAAAGTAAATATTGTAATGCAAGCTCAGACTCTGTGAAGATCAAAGGAGATTCTATTACCTGAAGTCTCTTTATTATCTTTAAAAATCTCTGGACATGTTTTGAATTATGATGATTATTAGGATTATTATTTTGTCACTAGCCAAAGTATGAATCAGTCACAACAACAAGAAAAAAACAAACAACATTTTCCTTCAACATATTTCCTTAAAACATGAAGTGAAGAGTCACTTTGAATGATTTAACATTATTAAAAGTGTATCTATGCACTTGTTGCGATGAGCACTGGGTGTTGTATGAAGTGTTGAATCACTGTCCCCTACACTTGCAACTAGTATAACACTGTACGTTAACTAACTGGAATTTATTTATTTTTTTAAAGACTTTATTTATTTATTTATTTGAGAGATAGAGACAGAGAGAGATAGCGAGAGAGAAAACTAGCAAACAGGAGCATGGGGGAAAGGGAGAGGGAGAGGTAGACTCCCTGCTGAGAAGTCCTACACTGGGCTCAATCCCAGGCCCCTGAGATCATGACCTGAGCCGAAGGCAGACGCTTAACCGACTGAGCTACCCAGGTGCCCCAACTAACTGGAATTTAAATAAAAACTTAAATAAATAAAAATGAGGAGCACAGCATAAAGTATAGAGATGAAGAATCACTATATTGTACACCTGAAATTAATGTAACATTGTGTGTCAACTATACTCAAATGAAGAATTTTTAAAAATTTATCTATTCAAAAATTTATAGTTTTGTAAGTGACTTCATAATTATTTCTTCTTTTTAAGGATTTATTTATTTATTTATTTGACAGAGAGACACAGCGAGAGAGGGAACACAAGCAGAGGGAGTGGGAGAGGGAGAAGCAGGCCTCCTGCTGAGCAGGGAGCCCGACACGGGGCTCGATCCCAGGACCCTGGGATCATGACCTGAGCCGAAGGCAGACGCTTAACGACTGAGCCACCCAGGCACTCCTATTATTATTTTACAAGTAAAATAATTTCTTGTACTCTATTGGTAATAAAACATGATGTTTACTTTATAGACCTAGTCCTAATTAGAATAAAAGCCTCATAAAATTAGCTGTAGAGCTGTCTAGGAGACAAAAAAATAAAATGAGATTAATGTAAATCATTCATTCATGTGTTCACTCCATGAATATTTACTGAACCTCTTTTTCGTGTGTAGTAAGAATATAACAAAGACCAAAACTATGTCGATCCTTGCCTTCATAAACTGAAATATTCAAAGTGAAACACTTTGGAAATTGAAACCTGTTAGGAATCACATAGTTCTGTTATTTATTATATGATTGAACAGAAAAAAAGAAAAGAATGGACTAAATATTTAATTTCCTTGTTTTCTTGTGCAGAGGATAGTCTTTCTTCTTAAGGCCTGTCTAGAAAATTAAGAGCTCGGGGTGTAAATATGTAAATGGATTATCTTCCTCAGTGGGGTTGGATAATCTTAATTTAACAAGAATTTCGACTCTGTGGTGGTGCTCAGCTCCCACTGAGATGTTCATTTCGTTGCCAGAATGATCATCTCTAACTATGCCAGCACAACGTGGCTCTGTTTGGGGCAGATGGTGAATATACCTCATCTGCAGGTATGTGTGTAAAGAGGCTACTTTGCTAACATGCCACATGCATTTGCAGTTTTAACAAGTATCCCCCTACATATGTATCAACACTGATACTCCGACTATGGGCAAGAAAGCTCCATATTTGCAGTAAAGGTGGAGTGAATAATATCTTCTCTTTAGATGTTGGCATCTTATACAATAAGGTCTAAGCATCAGAATAAAGCTTTGCTCTTTTTCTGTATTCATGTGAAAAAGACACTGTACTACCTGCAGTGTTTCCTACAATAAATGTGCTTCACTAACTTTTGAGTATGGATATCATTAATCTATCTTTAAAGGATGAGCCTAATTATTTTGACTATTTTTCCTGCCAGATTAATAGCTTAAAGAGAAAATCACATGGAAATCCTCCTCCAATCAAAATCACTGTCGGGGGCCCCTTCATCCACTTAATCCATATTTTTGTTATTTTTCTTCCCCCTGCTAAGTAAAGACATTCAAATGTAAATATATTCCAAAGCAGCTTTGTAAGATCAGGGAATTACTAAAAAGATAATCTGAGAGATAGTAGATGTGCTTGTTAATAATGATTTCAAAATTTGTTTTATTTTATATGTTATGTTGTACCTAGTTTTTTAATTAAGATATTTATTGTGTACCTAGAACTCCAGATAGAAATAAAAGGAAGTACAAAATGTGATTCCCCAAATAAATTCAAATTTTAGCTGAAAGAAAGATAAATACACATCTCTCCAGGTGTCTTATTTAAACCCAAACAGGAAATTTGGTAATTTGTAACATTGGTGGGTTGGAAACACCTAGTTGGATATGGCTCCTTTGATGAGTCAGAAACTCCAGTGGAAACAAGTTCTAGACGGAGCAGGTTGAAAAAATCTTGAAAATCCATCTTCTAAGCTTTTTAATACTTCTGATATTACCCTCTGGCAGAGTACTATACATTCCTATTGAGTTTATCATGATAGTCACCTGATTTCTGCCTCTGACTTCATCCCATTTCCATCTGAATCTGACCTTTCACACTGAAGCCAAAATAGCCTTTCTAAAATGTGTCTCCGGGTGCCTGGGTGTCTCAGACGGTTAAATGTCTGCCTTCAGCTCAGGTCATGATCTCAGGGTCCTGGGATTGAGCCCGGTGTCTGGCTCCCTGCTCAGCCAGGAGTCTGCTTCTCCCTCACCCTCTGCTTTCTGCTCCCTGCTCATGCTCTCTCTCTCTCTCTCAAATAAATAAAATCTTAATAAAATAACTGATTCTTAAATCGCTCTGCTTAAAAACTTTGATGAATCCCATTGTTCTTATAATAAGTCAAAACCATGAGTATATTTTCGAGACCTCTGAATGATGTGGGCACTGCCTGTATCTCAGCTCATCCTTGCCCAGTGCCCCTTCACATTCCAGCCTCCAGTAGAAATGGATTCCTGAGAGTTCTTTGAAAGCATCACTCTCCAGGTTGTACTTGAGCCTCGGCTTCTCCCACGCCCTGACACATCCGCCCTCAGTTCTCCTCCCACCTCGTGGACCCGATTAATTCCTCAGACCTGAGATTTAGATACGATCTCACAAAGGAAAGATTTGGGTTGGCTTGTCTTTCTCCGTGTGGCTACAAGGTCTGTACCAGCATGAGCAGCACATTTCTAATGTCCTATTTTAATTTCCAATTTACCCGCCCGCTATTCTGTCAGCTTTGTGGGGAAAGGTGCCTTCATGCAATGGCGAGCCGGGGAAAATAACTGTGCAGGCGGCGTAGCGCGGTTAATGAACTATGTGCGGCATTAAAGGTTTGGGACGATGAGGGTACTTGGAATTCTGTCCTAAAAGAGCTAATTGAAAGAACAGAAAAGCAAAGCAACGAATCAAAGGTTCTGGGAAATTCAGCCAGTTGCAAAAATAATTCCACGCGCTCTCCTCTCTCCCCTCAATTTCGCAGAGTCCCCTGCGGGCAGGTTACGGTCACATGACTAATTCTGGCCAGTGGATCGAGCAATGTGTGTGGCTTCAAGGACGGGGCAGTTAAGAGTTGGTCTGCTGTTTCCATCTCTTTTTTTTCCTCCGTCAAAGTGATCCTGAAGGCCACATATGGAAGGGAGCCTAGTTTACAAGACTCAGAAAGGCATCCTGACCCGCATGAGAAAGAAAGAAGCCTCGATATGGATAAGCCACTGAGATTTCAGGGTTTCTCTGATTTGGTCACTAGAGTTAATTACCCTGATTAACACAGGGAATAATGAGTGTCTTCAAGCAGTTTGAGAAGCTAGTCATGAAGAAGTAACAAATCCCTGAGGAATAGAATTAAAACCCAAGATAAAACCTATGCAAACAAATATTTTTTTTTTTTAAAGATTTTATTTTATTTATTTATTTGAGAGAGAGAATGAGAGACAGCACAAGAGGGAAGAGGGTCAGAGGGAGAAGCAGACACCCCGCTGAGCAGGGAGCCCGATGCGGGACTCGATCCCGGGACTCCAGGATCACGACCTGAGCCGAAGGCAGTCGCCCAACCAACTGAGCCACCCAGGCGCCCTGCAAACAAATATTTTTAAAAGACAAACCATTTTGTAATCATCCGAACTCTACAAAGATGAATTTGACTCTGTTAAGAAATAAGCATTGCTGCTGTTTGGACACAGTGGAAACACTGCAGAAGGGATTGAAGCCTGTCACAGATGAGTGGACCAGCATTCCAACAGAGAACTGCAATCCTCTGGAAGAAGCAGTAGGTTTTTTGGGTTTTTTTTTTTAAAGATTTTATTTATTTATTTGTCAGAGAGAGAGACTGAGAGAGAGAGCACAAGCAAGGGGAGCAGCAGAGGGAGAGGGTGAAGTAGGCTCCCCACCGAGCGAGGAGTCCCATGTGGGACTCGATCCCAGGATCCTGGGATCATGACCCCAGCTGAAGGCAGATGCCCAACCGACTGAGTCACCCAGGCATCCCAAAGCAGTAGTTTTTAAGAAGAGGAAGGATCCCTAGCAAGGCTGCCTGGGAAGGCCCGTGTTACTACTTTCTCATGGTGGCAGGAATATATATACTAGCCTCCCCTCTGGAAGCTGCTGCCACCCAGCAATTTACCTCTCACCCCACTGTGGCCTTTGATGAGCTTGGAAGCTACCTCAGGATGCAGATTGTCCCTCCAATCATCCCTTCGCCAGTGCTCATGGCTTCTGTCTCTGGCCTCTCTAATCAGCATCTTTTCTGTATTTCTCTTCATACCTGCACCACTACTTTCTGGAGCCCCATATCCATTATCCTGGAATTTCTAGTCATGAACATGGGACCTTAAAGCAATGTGATCTTGCACCTCCCATCCTAAAACTCTAATTACCTTCAGTGCTACCTGCCAGAAACAGGAAATGAGATGGGTCAGTGCTCTGATTTGTCCATTTTTAACTCACTATATACTACAGTAACAAGGGAAGAACTGCTCTGAGGCAAATTTGCAACTGCACTTCCAGGTAACATCCTGTTAGGAAGGTAAATTCAGTTGTCACCCATTTTATTGATTCTTAACTCAATACACTCTAAAATGGATGGACTCAGTAGGCAGCAAGATGATAATCACTCAATTATTCAAAATGTATTTATTGAGCACCTACTATGTACCAGGTATGCCAGAAGTATACTTGCACAGATGTATTACGGAGTTCCTACCTTCTTAGAACTTGCATTCTAATGGGACTGTAGAAAATAAATAAGGGTGGGCTGGGAATAAAAGATAAGTATTGATGAGCAATATGAAGATGTGTACAATGCTATCGTAGAATCTGACTGAAGTACCTAATTTATTCTGGGTGGGTTGCTAATATACCAGTAGGACTGTTGGATTTAGCCAGGGATCTTAAAAATTAAACTCTTCATATTGTCCTCAGTCTATCTCACAAGCTGCCATATTTTATCAGACAATTACCACCAAAACCCCAAACAGAGGGATGCATATTGTTGGATCACAATCAACTAGGGTAGCAGTCTGGAAAGGACGAGAAGATGCAGCATCTCTCTGGAAAGAGGAATGAAATAGAACTCTTGCCAATGCAACAGCCAAGATTCAAAATTCAAGAAATTTTCAGAAAAAGGACAAAACAGAGCTGTTCAACCATAACAGCTTATCCCAGGCAGAGAAAGGACACAGATGGACAAGGGATTACTGCCATGTGCAGCCCAATGCCACTACCTACCGGGTCAGGGCTCAGCAGTGCTTTGAGCCGCCACGCAGGACGACACCCAAACGCCATACGCCATAGGCAGCCATATGCAAACTCCACTGAAAGGCCGGCTGGTTGTCTCTCTACTTTTTAAAACTGGCATTTAAAATCACTCTGGCAGATGGAAGAAAAGTATGTAATAAAAGTTGACATTTCATTTTATTCTGTATGTTTGTTAAGTTAATTCTGTTATCATTCACTGGGAGATCAGTACCAAATGGTAATCAGGCTGTGACAGCTCAGAGCTAATGTAAAGACTATACAGTTTAGAAGGGCCAATATTAAATGATAGGCAACAAGTAATCAGAAGCATGTCATTACCTTAAGAAGTTCCAGGGTGACATAAAAGGTAAAGACAAAGGTATTATAGGCTAAATCTATGTTTGGTCATGTATATTTTACAACAGCATTTTCTTTGAGTTGTACATTTGAAGAAAGGAAGGAAGGGAGAGGGAGGGAGTGAAGGAGGGATGGTGAATTTCCATTTTTTCATTTGGCCAGAACTCTCATATCTCTCTTTCTGTAGTAAACCAGCATTCTCTTTTCTAGTACCTTGTCTCTTTCATTCAAAAGGCAGCTTTTAAGCAGAGAACCCTTAGCCAAAGTCTGTTACTTCTAACTCAGAAATATACCACTTCACACATTCAACTCAGATAATTAAGTATGAAATGATTTAAAGTTTTAAATTATATTACTTGACCCCAAAAGTTATGGTAAATGTAGTTGGTTTTACATCATTCTTAGGAGTTGTAGGAGAATTAATTTTCCCTCCATAAATGGATTTTCTTTTTTTTCTTGCTCCATTTATGTTATTCCGTCTTTCTTGTTTTGTTTTTTTTTTTTTCCTTTTTTCCCTTTATCCAAAGTGTCACTGTAGTAGATGCTGCCAGAGCCCTGCCTCTACACCCGTACCCACCACGGAGGTATGCAGTTCCTGTACATGCCAGTGGCTTTTTAAATCAAGCACTTGCATTCAAGGAAGGCTGGAAATGCCAGAGTGTTCATGCTCCCAGGAATAACACTCATCCCTCAGGGGCTTGAGTTGACGGCCTGAGACCCCAGCCTCTTTGTCTCCTGGTGGGATTATTCTGCGATGTGTTCTTTATAGCCTTTTCAAGAACCCCAGATAAATGGAGTTCCACTTGTTCACATTGGTAACCTAACCGTAGCACCATCCTCCCTTCCCTGTCCCACGTTCAACCTACCTCACTCTGCTTGTTGGAATCCCTTCCCAAATAAACTACTTATGCCCACAACCTTTCGGGGACTGCTTTTGGGAGAGCCCACACTTAGACTGTCACTGATGAAAACTACTTTATCAAGCATTTAAACAAGCACTTACTATGTGCCAGGCACTGTCCAGTGTTTGCATATAAGAAATATATTTTATTTACCTGCTCTTGAAAGTTCTTCTCTTTAAATGCCTCACCAGAATAAGGTTGTTCCCCACACGCTGGGTGGGGGAAAATATAATGTCCTTATTTTTGGCTTGACAAATTCTTTGCTCTCTTTTACTGTTAATTTTCATATATGTAACAAATAAGAGCCCAGGGGGACATGAGTCTGCACACACCTGAGCCTTAGCACACCCCAGCACAGACATGGTTACCCTCGTGTGGCCCACTGAAAATCCACCCAAAAAGGAAAGTTCTAGGGGAAAAAAACAAAAACAGACAAAAAAACATTGGCAATGGATATGATAGGTAATAGGTTAATATTCTCAATATACAAAGCACATATACAAATGAAAAAAAAAGTCAAATATGAGGATTTTTTTTAAAGGCAATAAATAACATGCTGGTGGCCCATAAACAGGAAGACTGTAACAATAATACCAGGTGTAGCGGGCTCTTTTTTTTTTTCCTCCAAGAATAGCTGTAATAATATCTCCCATTCGACATGTTCTTCCAACAATATGACCTTGATGTTCCTCGAACAATAGATTTCCACTGAAGTGATGTTACGTGACTTCTGAAGGTAGGCCATAAAAATGCCATGAACTTCCACCACACTTTCTCAGAATGCTCAGCCCGGGAAGCCAGCCACCATGCTGTAAGGAAGTCCCAGAAACCCACAGAGAGGCCCACAGGAAGGGAAATTAAGGCCCCCAGCTGACAACTCTGGGTCAACACCTTGATTGAGTGAACCATCCTGGAAATGGATCCTTCAGGCTACAATCAAGCTGTCCTATTCTATGCTGCCTGGAGATATCCCCACAGAGCCCCACCCAAATAGCAGAGTTGTGAATAAAATAAATGATTGTTGTTGTTTTAAGCTACTATGATTTGGAGTAATTTGTTATGTAACAATCAGTAGTCATACCTAATTTGATATCTGGAAATGGGCATTGCTGTAACAAACACTTAAAGTCTATCGTATTGGCTTGAGGCTTCGGCAGGGCATAAAAGCTGGAAAGAGCTTGAGAAGATTTAGTGAGATCTAAAAAAAGGGACCGGACAAGAGTGTTAACAGGTACATAAAGGACCTCAAAGCCCAAACACTGTTGGTGAGGGTTTAAAGAAAAATAAGAATGTTATGAATGAATAAGAATGAACTTACTGGAAGCTACAGAAATGGGTTCCTTGTTATGTAGAGGCAGAAAACTTGGCAACATTATTGCCCACTGTAATGTGAAAAAATAGAAAATGTACCCCATTGAATATCGTGCTCTAGCTAAGGGGATTTCCAGGCAAAATATTAAAATTACCACCTGGCTTCTTCTCCTAACCTTGATAGAATATAAAAACAACAAGTTGAGCTAAAGAAAAAAAAAAAACTGTTAAATATCTAAGATTCAGGACTTGCTGGGCTGGAAAATCAAACTATTTCTCATTCCCAGTCTCCCCAGATGGCAAATGATTCTCAAATTAAGTATCATGGGAAAGATCAAATCCTGGATAGGACTAAAAGCTCTTTTGTTGACTTCAGAAAGTTCTAATATAGTGTCTTATAAAAAAGAAAGTTCAAACAAACAAAAGGCATTTTAACGACCTTAAGAGAATGTCTTGAGATTCTACCAAAAAATAGGGCTTGTAAGAATATAAATCGCTTGTAAGAATATAAATCATTTTGTCATTTAGCTTCTTTTCAGGGAACCCAGGGTAGAAAAGAACCAGTCATAAAGATACTTCTACTTGTGGCTTTTGTGTACAGGAGGGAACCGCAACAAGATTTATAGAAAAGTCACCAAGATTTTTAAAAAGGATTGTTTTGGCACAAGCATTGCCATCATAGATTGAAAGGGGCAGAGACAGTACAAAATGAAAAAAAAAAAAATCCTTTGTACCAGCACCATTTTATAGGCAAGTACAAGCTAAGAAGATATCTCAACTGAAACCACAGGCTTTTTCTCGTGAAAAAGGAAGAACTCAAGGAACAGGACCAAGAGACTGAGAACTCCTATAGAGTAAGATTGAGCCCTACTCAAAGAACTGACAAAATGTTTCCTGTGGGATTTCAGAAGTGCTGTGAGCCAGTGAATATTGTGTGCTTTTCATATCCCCACTTTTGAACAATTGTCTTATTCCTGTGCCAGAATTTTATGTTTTGGGGAGAGGGAGCTGGAAGACATCATTTGTCCCTTTTAATTCATAAGTCTTTAGATTGAACGGTACCAAGTTGCTGCACATGAGTCTAAAGCTAATTTAAATGACGAAATGCTAGACTGTGAGCTGATGCTGTAATGGGATTAAATTTTGGAAATTTTGAGGCAGGGGTGGACGTAATTCCCATGTGAAAACTATGTGAATTGTTATGACCAGATGGTAGACTGTGGTAGATTGTACTCTGCAAAGATGGTTATCATCGGTATCTCTTATCCCACGTGGTCTTCTAACACTATCATCTAATGCTCCTCCCATTGAGTAGTGAGATCTATGTCCCTTCCCAGGAACAAGGGCAGACCTTTGTGATTGTCTCTACCCATCGAGTACCATGCAAGTGATGCTACGTGACTTCCACATCTGTGTGATACAAATCTCCCTGAAGAAAGAATGTATTAAGAGAGGTGGAATTATCATCATGGGTCATAGGAAAATGGAAGGCAGAAAATGATTTTGGCAATATTTCTCCAGCACTTTCTAAAGAAAACAGACAAGAAAGCTGACAAATACATTTCTTACTCACTGGAGAAATAGAACCTATTGTGAAGTAGGGAACGTTTGTAGGGTCTCACCATGGTTCAGTAAACCATCCATAAAACATTTTACTTCCCTTTCTCTGCTTCTGTGTCTACTGAGAAACTGCCAATTGCCAATTCAACAACCCCAGACTCTGTCATTGGGGAGGAATTGACTTGGGTAGAAGGATATCCTGGTTGCTGGATATGAAAATCCCTCAGGCTCAATTAGTGAAATAGCCATCTGGTTTACTTACGTTTGGTTAGTATGAGTTAATATTTATTATGGCCAATGAACTGTGATTATGTCATTGATTTACTGGATCTCAAAGGTGAGAAAAACACTAGAATGTAAAAAAAAAAGCACTTGGGAAACCCATTTGACAAGGTTTTCTGTCTTCCCTTTCCATCTTTTCATCCGAACACTATTCAGTTTTTAGACTTCATGAAATGGATTTAGAAAATGTAGTGTTTATACAACAGGCTGAGTTGAAATGACAGGCAAGGGTAGATACAGGCCAATTAGTAGGCATTTATGATGTTAGAGACCTTAAATAGTGGTTTAAATATTTTCTCCAAAGGCTTTTGCAATAAAAATAAGCATCTAACTATGTAAATTGTATTTGTTATTTTAATACATTCATTACCAAAAACCTGTCAGATTTATCACTCCAGTCTCCTTTTGGTTGGACATTTCCTACAGTCTTTGGCAAGTGAAAATTGTCTTTGAACATCTGCTAGAAAAAGAGAATAATTAAATCCATATGGTCTGAAACCCCATGAGAAATTTTAGGATTTAGAAAATAGCACCTAGATCTAGTAAATATATACCCAATTTTTTTTCTTTATCATTTTATGATCCAACTCTTTCCTCTTTGCCTTATCTGCCCTCACTCAACTTTTATATAGACATACCTTAGAAAATCACCACTACATGTGTTCAAAAACTTTCCAAATTCAAATCCAGAATCAGGTATGCGGTAAGGATATTTGACAGAAGAAAATCATGAATTTGCATATCAGCAAATGAGAGCTATATCTCTAGCATCCACTATGCCCCACCCTGGGCTCTGTAGTCGGTAGCTACATTCACCAAGACACCACGCCGACTCCCTTCTCTGTGCCTGGGAATAGCCTGGTACCTCATAGTCTGCATGATAAACTTCTGCAGCAGAATGGCTTAGTATGACATGTATTATTCTTTCAAAAGGAGATCATCTTAAAAATATTTTGTGGCAAGTTCCCAATTACAGGTTAATACCTGATGTTCTTTTCCTTATCTTCCAAAGTGAAACAATATGAACTTTAAGAAATATATAAAGAATTGCCATTCATATTTAAACTCTATGAGAACATCATGATTCCAGTCCCCAAATCTCCAGATGACAATGGTTCCTTTTTTTACAACCAGTGTGCCCACTATGCACTTTGAGCACATCCATAATGTTTCATTACTGTTCATTAATTCCCTTTGTGTCTTTGAAACTGAAAGTTTCTTGAAGGTAGAAGCCGTGTCTTATTCACTTCTGTTTCCCATGGCCTCCAACATACTTGACATTACTAAATATTTTATGAAGGAATGGAAATGAAGAAAAAGCAGAATAAGAGGCCAGAGACAGAGTGAAAACTACTCTATTCTATACTCTATATCCTATAAGTAGTATTGGCTTAGAATTATCTCAGCCTTAAAGGAGTATAGAAGACTTTATCAATTACCAGGATATCCCAGAGAAGTGGCCATGGTGAATACTGGATGATTTCTGGGTCACTCAGAATTGTGTTCACCCTGGGTTAGTTTACAGTTTAGCTTACTGTTTATTTTCAACCTGGACTACATACTGTGCCTACTCTGAAAACCTCCCAGTGATGGGGATTTCCAATTAAATGCCTGATTTCAGATGAAATCTTAAGCTGAAAAAATGAATTCATTCATTTAATAAATAATAAGCACCTACTCTTGGGGGGGGGAACTGAGACATAACAGAGGCTGAGACAATAAAGAGGAGTCCCAGTCCCTTCCCATTCTTAGGCATGGCCTAGGATTGTCTGCTTAGTGAGCAGATTGGGAAAGTAAGGAAGAGCTGACATCGTCTGCTCCCTGTCCACTTAGCCCCAAGAGCCCCACTGTTGAAAACTGAGAAGTCAGCTGGAAAAGGACCTGTCGGAAGGTTTGGGGTCATCATACGAGGATAAGACTCACCTATATGGCATTCAAGTTGTCAAACTGCAGGTTATTTACAGAAACCTGTTTCCTGTTATCTAAGCAACAAAAATTACCTTTCAAATAATGCAAAAAATAAATCTGTGTTTGAATGTCTTTAGAATGGATGACAAAGCATGCTATATTTTCTGATCAAATGCGCTTTTCTGGGCATTACACATAAGAAAGCAGAAAGCCTCTGTTTATCATACATCACCAGAAAAGAATGTCTCCTAATTCACACAAGCCCTTCTAAGACCAAGTTTATGTTCAGGAAACTGGAAAGAACTTAAAGGTCAGTACCTGCATTTTCCAACTTTCAGTCTGGCATGGAATTTTCTTCTGAGTGGTAAAGAACTTGCTCGTGTCCTAGTTTATGTGTTTAGAGATTAAGAAAACAGACGTACAGAAAATGAGAAAAACACCTTTTGAAAAAATTTAATATTTCAGAAAGTATCACAGTAGTCCTCAGCACACTGATGAACTCTGCCATGTGTATTTTAATGATTACTATTGCTTTTATTTCAATTTACCACACTGAGGGCTTTCAGATTTCCATCCAACGCCGGGCAGTGAAGAAAACAGAGCCTTGTGTCCTCATCTATAAAGGGAATATATTTTGACACCCTTGGGGTTGGGGGTCCAGCCCCCTAAACTATTCCCCTCCACCATGAGTTACTCTTAGAGAACTATTTAACTTTGGCCCCACCTCTTGTTTCATTTCATTCATACAGAGCATTTCACTTTCTCTGCTCCTCACTCCCACCCATCCCATTGGCTCCCAGGGATTTTAAATCGGGGTACAAGAACATCTAGTAATTTGCTAGAACTGCCAGAAGTAGAATTCAGGAGAGAGAGAAAGTGGAGGGGGGGGGGGCGGCTGTTAGCGAGGAGATAGAAAAGCCATGCAAAGTAGTAGAGGGAGGCTTGTTTTACCAAGGGCTTTCCTCTTTCATTTCAGTACATCATGAGACTTAGCCATACATCCTGCCTTTCAGTTTTGTTAGACTTCCTTTCTCCTTGTAATAAATCTCCCTTTTCTTCATCGACTTGAGTAAGTCAGGTCTCTTGCTACCAACCAAACCCTAATTAGGGCAGGATTAAAAATATCTGTTAAACACAGCTGTGAGACTCAAAGGGAAATAAGGCTTGTTAAAAGATAAAGCACTACTAAAATTGTTATTAAATATTTGTGTTACCAATATTATGAAAGTTTCATGCTCCTCCATCACTTCTTTTTAAAAATTGGAGTGGTGGATTTCTACTGTTCTCATTATTGTTCCCATTATAATTAGCTGGTCCTACCAAGAAAGGAAGGGTGCATATGCTTTTACTGGTACTCTCTCTAAAAAAAAAATGTATGTGAATATCTGTAAATACAAACACACACACACACATATACAAACACATGGTTTATTTTAATCCAGATCATAGCCAGAGTACCCAGGAGGGGCCCTCTTAAGTGAGATAACATCATGAAACTAGAATTCTGAAACTACATTTAATAGGTCATTCATATGCTTCTCTCTTTTGTTAAGCAGAGCTTCACTTAGCCTGCAAAGGAAGTTTTATAGCTTCAAGAATATAGGAATCCCATAATTTCTTTTTTAAGGATCTCCAAAAATGAGGCCTTTATATTCTTCAATAAAGATTTAAGTTTCTTATATCTGATTAACATTTTTCATCCACATTTAAAACACTTTTATTTTAATGAATGCCACCAGATCATGCCTACGTTTTAAGTCATTTCTAGGATAGATTGAGTAGAATCAGTCATAGCAACCATGAAAGAGTTGAAATTCAAATGTTAATGTAGGAATGTTCTTTCTCTTGTTCCCTTTTTCTGTTTACTTTGTGTGTGGTGTGTGCCCGCATGCGCGTGTGTGCACACATATGTGTGTTAGAGTCTTTCACCTTTCATTAAACTCTCCAAATAAATCAAACACTTTATAATTCTCATTCACAAATTCTGTTTATCGCATTTTGTCATTGAACTGATCATTATTTCTCAAATCTGTCCACCTGTGTCAGGCACCCTTTCAAGGCCACACCTGTTTTCAACTCTGCTTGTGACCTAAAATGAAAGAACGCACTGGCCTTGGGCCTGACACACACTCCACGACATGGGACCAAAAGATATAGTTACATAGATTTCGAAAAATAAACTTCCCTTAAACACAACCCAGCAGAAGTATCTAGAAGAAGGAGGGATGCAGATACGCAGGAGTCCTGAGCTGTAGCCACACACTTGGGACAATGAATGAACATGAACACCTTCTAAGATGTTAGGAACTTGAAGATGGGCACTTGGGACACTACCTGACACATAAAAGGTGTTCAATACATGTCGGTTGGTAAAGAGAAACATTAAATACTCTCATTTTTCTACACATACTAAATGTGCTCATTTTAAATTCTGACACTGCTCAGCCTAGCACTTGCTGTCTTTGGGTCTTTGATTCTGTAGACTCTAGTTTCTGCTGTCTCCCAGTGATGGTGGCTTGTTTCCTCTTGCTAAAGTTTAGGGGAATTTTACTGTGACGGTACTTTGAGGCCTCTCTGCGCAGAGAAAATTTCTGTTCACTTCTGCTAAGTGCCTGGGGCCCTGCCAACCATGACCACTTTAAAATGATTCTTTGGTATAGTATTTGGGGAGCCACACAAGAGCATTCCATACTCTGAATCCAGGCTTGTGGGTAAGAATTCCTAATGAAAACTTCTTTTTCTTTTTCAATGCACCCAGATGGCAAGTTCACTCCTGCCTTCAAGACTTTGCATCCGCTATTTCTTTTGCTCTAAATCCTCACATGTTTGGTCTTTCTTATCTTTCATGTCATAACTCCAATGTCAGCTCCTTACAGGGGCAGCTGTTTCCACCTGAGGAGTTTCATTCTTCACACCAGTCACTCCATGAATCCACAGAAGTACACAGTGTAGGTGCTCAGAACACACTTGTGTAATTGGTTAATTAAACCAAATAAAATTAAATTTCTTTCTGTGATTACATCCCTCAAAAAAGACACGAGGATTTTCACCACATGTAGAGACTATGTTAGAGATGATGAATCCACATTTGCGGAAAGTGACATATGCAAAACGAACTTTGTGGAGTGCAATGCTGCTAACATTTTCACTTCATTTCCCCTTTCCTTTTATTCAGGATGGATTACCAGCATCTCGGTTACTAGATCCCTAGAATAGCTTATTTCTGATCCAACTTAAGGATAAAAGCAGAGATAGTTTATCTAAAGCCGTAACAGGCTATTATGAACTCCCTAGACATATGATAAGTTGGAATAGCTAATAATTTCATGCACATTTAAACCAATATTTCAAAAATATCTACCCAATAATTATTTACTGAAAGAGAAAAGTGCCCTTTTACGCCTCTGTCATTATATTTAAGAGAATTCAGTCATATACACTGAGTGCAATGTAATATTCTAATTTAACATGGAATATTCTTTTCTTCTGTAGATTTTCCTCATCCACTGCTTATATGCAGAAATATAGAAGTAACTTATAAGGATACCTTACAAAGTCCTGTTCAGAATATCATTGAAAGTTTTCTCTTCTTTTGTCCTCTATGTCAGCAAAAAATATTTTTACCTTCTCAGTAGTTCTTTCATGTTTTAGTTTCTTTTGGAATTCTCTTAGTCAGAAAACACCTCAGCAGGTATACTAAACAGTTTAAAGTTTAGGGGAAGTTCTCACTGAGCACAGTATCTCATGCACTTTTCAATTTCAGCTCTAACTGCTGACTCTAGGCAGCTGTCAATTGGCTGGCTGTTCTCAGAGTGGTTGTCACCTGTTGAAAACATTCTCAACAGAAATCCATCAGTGGTGGCAAGGAGGGTTTTAGTTTGTTGTAATTTTACTCCAAGATGCAGTTCAATTGGGCAGATGCTAAACCCTCGAAAGAAGCCAACTCCAAATGGAGTTGTGTGCAGAAACCTGAATTAAATGACACCTCGTCTTCGATGCACTCCAGTTGTTTTAGAGTCACTTTCATGCTTTCATGCCCAGGCATCTTTATGTTTAGCCCTGAGCATCAGCCCTTGCCCTCCATTTGTAAAGGGTCCACAGATGACCTTCCTAGCCCAGCAATATCCTCCTGCTTGACTTTCTCCAGAATCTAAGCAATGCACTTAGCCATTGTTGTCTCGTCTCCATCAGCAGTGGAAATACCAACGCATCAGTGACCAATACAAGGGCACCAACTTACATCAGCATACGTAATACCTGGTTGATTTGGAGTTGGGTCTAGTGGCATGGAGAAGGAGAAGTAAGAATGGGCAAAGTGTCTATGCTAAAGCAAGGGAGAAAGGTGGGTATATTTATGTGAAAGTTTACAATCTATCCTCGGCGAGTTAAGTTCCAGATCCTAGAGCCAAGCTACACTGGATTATCTGATCCCCTTCTCCTCCCCCACCCTCCCACCTTCCTTCCTCCAGCAGTCAGGCTCATTTCTTGGTACCCCACCATATGCCAAGCACTGTGCTTTATCTGTAAGCTTATTTTATTTTTATTTTTAATGTTTTTAAAGATTTCATTTATTTATTTGAGCGAGAGAGAGAAAGTGAGACAGCACGAGCAGGGGGAGGGGAGAGGGAGAAGCAGGCTCCCTGCTAAGCAGGGAGCCCAATGTGGGACTTGATCCCAGGACCCTGGGATCATGACCTGAGCTGAAGGCAGACACTTAGCCAACTGAGCCACCCAGGCACCCCGTGTAAGCTTATTTTAAAATATAATCCCATGAGCTAGATATTTTTATTCCCATTTTAAGGATAAGAAAATTCATGCTAAAAGAAGCTCTTTCTCAAAATATCACATCTAGTCTTCAAATCCATGTATACTTAGCTAAAAGAATGAGACATACAAAAGTATGATGACCATACATTTTGAACCAAAAGTCCATAATCTTAGAATGACTGACATAGATTTATCATCAAAATCAAAGTTGTAAGTAAGTGGAGTATGAGTACAGGGGAAATAGGAAGATCTTCTTGTCCAAAAAAGAAAGAAAAAAATCTCTGGGGCACCTGGGTGGCTCAGTTGGTTGAGCATCAGACTCTTGATTTTGGCTCAGGTCATGATCTCAGGTCATGAGATTGAGCCCCGTGTCAGGTCCTGAGCTAGGTGCGGAGGCTGCTTGAGATTTTCTCTCTCTCTCCCTCTGCCCCTCCCCTCCCACTCTCTCTCCCTTAAAAAAAAAAAAAAAAGGAAAAGAAAAAAGTCTCCTATGACCAGAGTTGCCCAAAATTTGTTTAGTAAACAACATTGAAAATAAAACCTAGTAAAAAGAGCATAAAATTTAAAAAAATAAAAAAGCACTGGGACTAAGGAACAGTAATAGTACCAAACGTGTACTAACTATGCACTAGAGACTATGCTAAGTACAGTTACATGAATTATCTCATCTGTAATCCTAGTAAAAACTATGTGATTAAATTATTATTGTTTTACTCATTTA
The DNA here is from genome assembly GCF_002201575.2 of Neomonachus schauinslandi. Lineage (NCBI taxonomy): Eukaryota > Metazoa > Chordata > Mammalia > Carnivora > Phocidae > Neomonachus > Neomonachus schauinslandi. Next base: position 81,951,612 of record NC_058406.1, on the reverse strand, counting down.
AAGATCGTGAGAATGATTATCAGCAAGATGGCCACATAAGATGTCCTTCATGATATCCCTCCTCAACAACAACAATCTGGCATCCATCCATGGATAAAAGTCCCTTTGTGGATCTGTGGGATCCAGCACCACACACCAAGAGACCCGGTAGCATCTTGCCCCCCCCCTCCATCTAGTAATAGCCATACAGACTTCCGTCCCAGCTGTGGATCCTGAAGTGGCCCAAGAACCACCTCCAGGCCCTTCTGGCCATGGTCTGGGAGCCCCTGGAAAACACTGTCTTAGACAGTCACCCACGGACAAAAGAACCTTTGCGGAAGTCCAGCAGAGAAGTTCCAGCACACCAGTGGGGCAACATAACCTGAGACTGGACACATTGGAGTCAAAAGGAATTGTTGGACTTTCCCAAATCACCCCTCCCCCAAGGCCACACAGTTTAGGGCCAAGAGAGTGCTTCTCTGGCCTCTGATTTCTCCTTTGAGGAAAAGTGAGAGTATGTAAGGAAACACCTGACTTCCTCTGCTATTCAGGATACTGTCAAAGAGGCCCATTTGGCTCTTGCCTCATTCCCAGTACTTGTCATGAGCTGCATGGTGGTGTAGGGGTGCGGAGCAGTGAGAGGCTGCGAGAGTGACAGCCAGGGCTTGGAATGAAAGAATCAAAGGGACGCAGATCCTACTACCATACTACAGACTCTATCGGGAGGTCCACCCACAAGCCGCTGGATCACCTTTCAGATCCCCCCAACCAGCCTATCAGTTACCTCTAGAGCCCCAAATGCCTCACCCACACCCACCCACCCCACGGCAGGCTCCCTGTGCGTGCTCCCAACCAGGGCAAGAGCCAGCTGCTGCAGATAGCTTGTAAGCATGCTCAGAAAGCCCCTCTGATTCTGCAAGCCTGGGAGACAACACAAGCCTGAGCGTTTAGCACCACCCTTGGAAAAGCAAGAGGGAGGCTGGCAGCAATCAGCCCGGTGCTTTGCAAGATCCAGAGAAGGCATGCAAGAGGGAGCAAGAAGCGTGGAGCAGGTATATCCATAAAAGGTTTGAGAAAGCCTCAGAATCCCTAGCAGGGCTACTAGAAGATATTTTTCTCCTGAAGGAAAATCAGTAAAGACTGGAGGAGGTGACTACTACTTCAAATGCAAAGACAGCAGTGCAAGACTTCAAGGAATGTGAAAAATCAAGGAAGCAGGACATTACTATAGGATCACAATAATTTTCCGGTGACCAACGTCAAAGACATGGAGATTTGTAATTTACTTGATAAAGAATTCAAAGTAGTTGTTTTAAGGAAGCTTAATGAGCTATAAGAAAATACAGAAAGACAATTCAATAAAATTAGGGAAACAAAAACAAAATAAGTTTAACAGAGATAAAAACCATAAAATTGTGGTTATTGCAGCACCGTTCACAATATCCAAGGTATGGAAACCACCTAAGTGTCCATCTATGAATGAACTGATAGAAAAAGGATGCTATAGTGTATATATATATATACTATATGAAACATATAATATATATATTATAAGAAACATATAATATTCCTTATAAATTATATATAATATTCCATTATATGTTATATATAATATTCTATTATACATGTATATGAATAATATTCCATGAAACATTGGAACATTATTCAGCCATGAGAAAGAAGGAAATCCTGTCATTTGCGTGAACATGAACGGCCCTTGAGAGTATTATGTTAAGTGAGATAAGTCAGACAGAGAAACATAACTACTGTATGATCACTTACATGTGAAATCTGAGAAAGCCTAACTCATAGAAACAGAGTAGAATGGTGTTTCTCAGGGGACGGGGGATGGGGAAATGGGGGAGATGCTCAAAGGATACAAACTTTCAGGTATAAGATGAGTAAGTTTGGGGGATTTAGGTACAGAATGGTGACTATAGTTAACAACACTATTATATATTTGAAAGTTGCTAAGAGAGTAGATCTTAAACGTTCTCATCACTAAAAAGAGTAATCATGTGAAGTGATTGAAAGGTTACCCTATGGTGATCATTTCACAATGTTATATGTCAATTATATCTCAATAACACTGGAAAACAGTAAAGATCATTAAAAGTGAGGTTTAACAAAGTTAAATAAACTTCCCAAGGTCACAGAGTCACTAAGTGTCATAACCCAGGTCTGTATGACTCTAGGCCCAGTGCTTCAAGAAATGGAGCTAAACTCCTCCGAGAAGGGGGACCAACGACTATAGCTTCGGTGACCTGAGTTACTCTCTACGTGAGCTGGAGGCCAAGTTCCCCAGAAGAGGATTCCCAAGATTAAGCGAACCCTCGAGGGATCACATAATAATACCAAAAATAAATACCATTTACGGAGCAGTGTTAACACGATACCAGGCGCAAGCTAAATGCTTCATCTGGATTATTTTATGTTTGGCTTACAACAAATCTAAGGGAGAGATATTACTATTATCCTTATATTGAAGTTGGGGAAATGGAGATAATCAGTATTTTGCCAGCACTTAAATCCTAGACGCTAGGAGTCATATATTCCTAATCACTTTATACCATCTCAAGTACCTCTGTGGAGTGAGAGCTCGAATTCCTCCTTTAACAATGTTAACGCCTTGGTACCCCAGTACTTGAAGTGTTTTGCTCTTTCATCTGAACCAGTCTGGGGTGAAGTTGAGCGGAGTGAATGAAGTAGCCTCCAGCTCCTCCTAGTGGCTTGAGTGGCCACTAACATTTTCTGAAGGGTTTAAGTAGTGTGCATCAAGGCAAACGAGGAAACACCAGCTTGTAGGTTTGTCTAAAGGCCTGGTAGGCACAAAACACCTGCAATCAAACCCATCCCGAGCCTGTGAGGCCTCCTTAAATGTCTGACATCTGGTAAACACCAGGGGAGTTTAGCAAAAGGAGAAGAGCATCACGCAGATTAAAATGATAAAATTACCCCCAAATTAGTTCGGCAGATGTGGAGCAGAGGCACCAGGAGTTTTGTTTTTCAGTTTCTTCCTTGCATTCCACAACAATAAATATCAATGCTTGTTATCCCAGCTAATTACACAGTTCTCCAGCACCAAGGAAACTCCATTTTCCTTTCAGTTCTGACACACAGCATTTAGAAGCATCTCCTTTAATGACCTGCTTCTTCCTCTTCTAAGAACAGAGGGCTACAGCCATCCAGCTAGTAATTCAAAACAAAAAGCTATTCCATGCTCCAACCCGTATTCATTTTAGGGTTAATTTTTAAGGCATACCCTAATTACAGGAATTTACAGTCTTTAAAAAGTGGCTATTTTCAGACCTGTTTACAAGACCACAATCTGAAGCATCAGTCAAAAACAGCTTGAACTGATTGCATCCTTCTCTGGAACAGAACATCTAGCAGGAGAACATCCATTTGTAGCTGGTCCATCTGCCCTGCAATTGAGGTTGCATTGCAGCCCTGCTCCAAACTTATTTCTGCAGGAAAACAGCTGAGATCCCTTAGATAAGATGTCAGAATATGTGCTACTGGAATTGCATCCACTTTGTTGGTTAACATTATCAGAGCCAATTTAGTGCTGAATTTAAATCACCAGAAATGTTGGTGATATGGCAACATATATCCACAGTAGCTTTTGTAAAGTCAGTCATCACTGCCTTGCTCTCCCCGGAGCCACTTGAAAATCCTCTTCATAAGACCCACTCAAAACTCAGTGAAGGAAACATATTGCTGTTGAATGAAAAAAAAAATGACTCATTATGTACATCAACTCTGCATTGTGCACTTAAAAGCTATAAAAACCAACCTTTCCAAATCACAAGTCGTTTTTAACCATTAGCTCATTCTCGTGCCATTGTTCACACAGACAGATGATGTAAGATGCATTTTAAAAACAAGAAATGACGTTTAGGGCTCAAGCAGCTCAAGGATGAGAACAGGGAGGCCCAAAGGACTCAATGTCTCCTCTCAGATTGAAGTGAGAAACTCTTAAAACGAGAACATTAATATCAGGGGCAAATCTTGGAAACAATTTCTTTTTTTCGTTAAGACGGGTTTTATGAAAACAAGCAGCAGGTGTTTTCAGAGGCTGGTATATTTATATTATGTAAACCATATATTGTTAATATATCTTTATGTGTTCTTTTCTCCAAAAATATAATCATTAAACAGTCTCAAAGAACTCCTCAATGTAAAAATAGAGGATATAATATCAGACTGACAAAATTTGCTAACAACCCACTATGTGCAAAGCACTGTTTTGCTCTGAGGTACATAATGATATAAAAAATTTGGTACCAATCGCCTGCCCCCTCCCTGTCTGTCTACTTTTAGAAAATTCTCTCCCTTAAAATTTGATACCTCTTCTCTCTCCTGGATGACAGCCTTACATTATCCCTTACGGCTTTGAGATTAAGAGTCAATTTTTGAAGCAACACAATGCTTCCAAGGGAGAAGAAGTAGGTAAAAAAGCTGTAACACTCGGGAGCATGTTGTGCACTCGGGAGTGTGTGTGAACACACACACACACACACACACACACACACACACACCAGATTTTATGAAATCACTCCAAAAACCTTTAGAATATTCAGATAAATTGGCTTTTCCATTTAGCTCCCTCTCTTGAAAAATATTTTAAGAACCTAGCCCCATGCAAATGCTCTTTGTTTTCTCCCAAATGCAGAACCTGTGAATGAGCATGATTTCAAGTCAATAGAGACATACATAATTTATAAGGGGATTTTTAAAAAATCATGCATTTCCAAACACAGTCGTTAAGGTTACAGAAAGTAATAAAAATGCAGAGAGCATCTTGCAGTAGAGACAGGCATTGGGAACACCCTACTGGCTCAGCCAGAGGAAAACGACCCCACTGGTTCACTTAGCAACAGCTGTGGGATCCAGATTACAAATTCCTCCCAAGGCAGTATGAATATGAGCTTTGAAATATTCATCTCTCCTCCCAATACAAATTTGCTGATGCATTGCTGTCTCAATATTTCTATAAACTAAAACACCCCACCCTCAGAGCAGAGCAAGTTGAATCCTAAATTTTTAGGAAATAAAGTGTACGATGCTTAAGAAGGCACATATGAAAAGATTTTCCTTTGGAATCTCAAAATCAGTTGGCAGTGGGTAGCAAGACTGAACACAGAGATAAAAACCAAAGATTCTATCACTATTTTAGGTTTTGAATCCAAAACATAAACATATTTGTGGTTGGATTAATAGTTTCCTTTTGGGAGCCATCTCCAGTGAAATGCAGGCACATTATTACATAATTTAGAAGAATATCTTGTGTGTTGATTTATAAACATCACTACAGAATTGGACCAAAAACCATCCAGACTAAACTGTATGAAATCCAAATTCACAGTAACTGAGAAGTGTCTAATGTAGCCGGAAGGTAAAATTCTGAACACCTAGCCTTAATTGAAACTGTGATGAAAGTTGAAGAAATAGTGAGCCATCCAGATTTTCATTCTAATTTCGGTTCAACAAGTATTGGATATATTCTGTGTTCCTGACAGTACATCAAGTGCCAGAAATACAAAGATGAAAGACACACATCCTCTCCACAGGAAGCACACAGTCTAATGGGAGACATACATACAGTAGAGTCTATTGTGATTCTTCACGAAACAAATCTGCATACGGTAAGGACTCCCAGGCTGTAGGTAAAGGAATTTCACCTGTTACTGCATTAGCCACATTTTTAGAACCATAGGCTAATAATCAACTTAGCCATTATTTTCGCATTTAATAAGTCCCACCATTTTATTGACAATGTCCTTTAACATGAACTATTTCATTTACTCCTCACAACAATTCTTCTATCAAATAAGCAGGTAATGAAAAAAGAGAAACATCCATATACCTCAGATTTGGAAGTCATGTTTAAGAGCTTCAAAGTCCATCTGTTGGTATTGAACATACATGGTGTTATAATAAGAAGGATTCCAAACTCATGTTGAGGCCTAATGGGAAAGAAAGCCGCAACTGATTGAAAATGTCTGTGAGGGCACTCAGGACAGGAAGTAGCAGCACAAGTCTTATATTTGCTAATCCTTTCTGCCCTTTTCTCAGCTGCTTTAAAAAACTACAATGAGATATCACCTCACACCGGTCAGAGAGGCTAGGATCAAAAAGACAAGAAATAACAAGTGTCGGTGAGGATGTGGAGAAAAAGGGATCCTCGTGCACTGTTGGAGAGAATGCAAGTGTAGAGTTTCCTCAAAAAATTAAAACTAGAAATATCATGTGTTCCATGAATTCCACTACTGGGTCTTTACCCAAAGAAAATGAAAACACTAATCTGAAAAGATATATGCACCACTATGTTAATTGCAGCTTATTTATAATAGCTAAGATACAGAAGCAACCCAAGTGTCCATTGACAGGTGAATGGATAAAAGAGATGTGATACGTATACACACAATGGGATATTACTCAGCCATAAAAAATAATGAAATCTTGCCACGTGAGACAATATAGATGGACCTAGAGGATATTATGCCAAGTTAAATAAGTCTAAGAAAAGACAAATACCATATGATTTCATTTATATGTGAAATCTGAAAAACAAAACAAATGAATAAACAAAAAGCAAAATCGGACCCATAAATGCAGAGAACAAACTGATGGTTGTCAGAGGGAAGAGGGTAGGGGATACACAAAATGGGTGAAGGGGAATGGGAGATACAAGCTTCCAGTTATGAATGAAAAAGTCACAAGGATGAAAGGCACAGCATAGGGAATATAGTCAATGATACAGTGTTGCATGGTGACAGATGGTAGCTACACTTGCGGTGAGCATAGGATAACATATAGACTTGTTGAATCACTGTGTTGTATACCTGAAACTAATGTAACATTGTGTATCAATATACTAAAAAAAAAAAAAAGACTAATATTATTAATGGCCCTTTACTATGTAGCTTCCAGCAACATTCTGAACACTGAATATTAAGTGGTCTTATGTCTCTCCCGCCCAGATTATTCTGAGCCTTTACTCCAGTACAGAATAAATTCCAGGATTTTTTTCCTTAGCTCCATCCTGACCACAGTGTTAGCCATTCAAAGTGAATGATCCATGTTTTAAACATTTTAAAATATTTCACTGTAGTGAACCAAAGAGTGCTCAATTTAAGTTTTAATTGTCTTTTCATTGATATCAATATAACTTTGTTACCCATAATGTGTTTGTTCAGCCAGGGTTTTAATTTGCCTCTGGCTACTCTTTTACTCTCAACTTTGATCTTCTGCTAAGTGGTTCCTACTTCCTTACCCATCAACACTAATGATTTCTCAAATATTTCCAACAACACATTTTCCCGTTAAATTTTTTTTTATAAAATCTCAACTTTGTGGAAGAAAATTTCAAACGCATTTTAATGATGTAATGTATGGGGATTAACATAAGAATAAAAATAAAATAAAAAATAAAAAATAATAAAAAATACTGGCACTATTTTTATTTTATGACATTCTCATTTATATACAGAGAGTGAGAAAGAGAGAGTGAGGGAGGGAGAGAGAGATGAGGAGGGAGGTTTTCTTTGCATACTAACATTAACAAACTCAAATTGTCAATTTGGTTTCATCTCAGAAACCATCATTAAAATCAGAGAGGTAGACATTTAGACATTTCGACCCAAGCCATACCAAGAGGTGGTTAATAGCACATGAATGTCTGGTTCAGGTTAAACTGACTGCTGTGGAGGACCGCTGAGAAAACACGCAAACCCAGAGCATGAAAGAAGTCCTGTGGCAGAACACATACAACACAAACAAATTAAGTTTCAGGGGAGTCGAAAGTTATATGTGGATTTTTGACCGTGCAGGGTTGGCACCCCTAACCTCTGTGTTGTTCAAGGCTCAAATGTAATTCCATCCCAGAGACACTTCTCCAAGAAAACAGTTTTATGTAAAAGGTGAATGCTACAATATTATTTACATAGTAAGCCATTTAAAACTATGTAAATGTCTAACAACAGATGGGTGATAAACTATCGTAAGTCTAAATGATGGAATTTATGATAGCCATTGAAATGAATGTTTAGTACAAAATGTCTTTTTTAATATCAAGTGGAAAAAAACAGGATACATGATTTTATATAGTACTATAACATGTAAGTAGGATTTTTCATTAAACAATGCAGGTACATTGTGCCAAATATTAATAGTAGTTGTAACTATATGCATACATAAATGTTCATTTTTTGGTATTTTCTAAATTTTTCTCTAAGAAAGATGCATTGCTTTTTTAATGAGAAAAATAATTTTCCACAAAATGTTTTTTAATTTAAATATTTTATTTATTTATTTATTTATTTATTTATTTATTTATTTATTTATTTATTTATTTATTTATTTTTACAGATTTTATTTATTTATTTGAGAGAGAGCATGCATGCACAGCCAGGGGAGGAGCAGAGAGAGAGGGAGAAGCATACTCCCCATTGAGCAGGGAGCCCGGTTCCAGGACCCTAGGATCATGACCTGAGCCAAAGGCAGCCGCTTAAATGACTAAGCCACCCAGGTGACCCAGAAAATTTTATTTATTTAATTTAGAGAGAGAGCACACGTGAGTTGGGGAGAGAGACAGAGGGAGAGGTAGAGAATCTCAAGCAGACTCCCCACTGAGTACAGAGATGGAGGAGGGACTCCATCTCATAACCTTGAGATCTCAACCTGAGCCGAAACCAAGAGTTGGGCACTTAACTGGCTGCACCACCCAGGCACCCCTCCACAAAAAGTTTTAAACTTCCACAATTTAAGAATAATTTCTTTGGTAAGAGAATGGATTAAATGATTTCAGTACTAAAGAATTAGTTGCACAATGAAATGCCAGTTGGTGGGTCATCACATAGTGGGGTTTTTTTGTATTGGTTTCCAGGGCTGAGGTGAGGAGGGACAACACATCTAGTTATTGGCAAAATAGCCCCAAAAGAAACATCCCATTAAAGAGGGTTTCCAATATTGGCTAGTTGAATTTAAATAAAAATAAAAATAAAAATAAAAATAAATAAATAAAGAGGGTTTCCAAAATGATTAAAATATCTATATGCAAAGATATTTAGTCAATCATTTGTATCATAGAATAAGACAATAGTAATGTCAATGGAAAATACATATATTTTTTACATTTTCCTGCTGTGAAATGCACTTCACCATTCAGGGAAGTGCTCTCCAAGTTAGAGTGTTAACAGGGGTGGTGAGGGACAGAATAAGGTATGCTTTCCTAAGTATACTTATTTTTTAGACTGCTTTATTGATGTAAAATTAACACACAACAAACACCACATATTTAACATGTATAATTTGTTTTGACATAGGTACACACCCATGCAAAATTAATACAATCAAGGTAATGAACATTTTCATCACTCACAAAGGTTTCCTTGTACCTTTTTATAAATCCTCTCTCTGGCCTCTCCTGATTCCACCCACATACTCTCTACCTGAATTAGTTTGTCACTACAGAATATAGATTAATCTGTCACTAGGGATTGGTTTGTATAGCCTAGAATTTGATAGAATTATATTGAGTACTCTTTTTATGTGCTTTATTCATTCCACAAAATCATTAGATTAATTCATACTGTAGAATATATTGATAGTTCATTTTTATTGGTAAAGAGTATTCCATTATATAAATTTTGCATAGACTAATTATACTATATACATGTATAAAATATAACCGTTTGCTGATCTGTTCACCTGTTTATGGGCATTTGATTTGTTCAGATTTTGGCAATTAACCTTAAAGTTTCTTTGAACAGCCCTGTACAAGTATTTTTATGGAAATAGACTTTCAGCCCTCTTCAGTAAATATCTTGTTGCAGAATGGCTGGATCACAGAGGTATGTACAACTTTTTAAGAAACTGCCAAACTTTTTCCAAAGTGGCTGTATTATATTTTTTTAATATTCTTTTTTTTTTTTTTAAATTTGGCAATAAATGAGAGATGCAGTTCCTTCACATCCCTGTCAACACTTGGAATGTTCACACCTTTTAATTTAGCCATTCTAGTAGAAGTGTGGTGATATTTCATTGTAGTTTTAATTTGCATTTCTTTAATGGTGGATGGTGTGGTGTATGGTTTCTTTTGCTTATTTGCCACAGTAGTATACCTTTTTTGGTCTATTCAAATTTTTGGCTCATTTTTAAAAATGAGTTGTTTATATTGAGTTTGGGGAGGTTTTTATATTTTCTGGATATGATAAGTTCATTATATATATGTTTTTAAGAATTTTCCCTTTATTACTAGTTTTTAACAATTGGATCAAGATGTGACTTGCAATTGACTTCTTATTTCTGGGACGTGGGATTCATTGAGATTCTTGGATCTGTGGATTCATAGATTTCATCAAATTTAAGAATCTTTCAGCCTTTCTTTCATCGAATATTTTTTTTTTCCTGTCCGTGTCCCCTTCCTTTGGCCACTTGGACTACAAGTATATTCGCCACTTTTCAAGTTCCGGATTTTGTTGTTTCATATCTCATAGATTCTCTGTTCATTTTTTTAAAAATTGTCCTTCACCTCTGTGTTTCATCTTCATAGTTTCTATTCCCAAATCTTCATGCTTACTAATTTTATATCCACAATGTTGCATTTGTCATTAATCTCATCCAGTGTATTATTCATTTCATTTTAGTTTGCATTTGTAGAAATGCAGTTTTTGTCTTTTTTATATCTTCCATGTCTATACTTAATGTTTGAACACATAGAGTTATGATGACTCTTTTAATATTTTTATTTGCTAATTCTAACATCTGTTTCAAATCTGGCTTTCAATTGAATGATTTTTTTTCCCCTTCATCACGAGTCATATTTTTCTACTATTTTGCCTAGTTGGCAGAATTATTGATTATTGAATACCAGTCATTATGAAATTTGCTTTGTTAGATGCTGGATACTTTTGTATCATCATATATGTTCTTGAGCTTTGTTCTGAGTCACAGTTAACTTACTTGGATACTGTTTGAACTTGCTTTTAAGATTTGTTAGGCAAGACTAGAAAAGTGTTTAAAACTACTTATTTCCTATTATTGATAAAGACACTTCAGTGAGCTCCACGTTATGCCCTGTGAATCATGGGGAAGGGGCTATTTTCAGGTCCGTGTCACTGCCAGGCACTGTCACCTTGACGTCATTCAGGTGGTTCTTTCCCTGGCCTTGGGTAGTTTCCTCACACCACGCACTCATCGACACTATGCTAAAGCCATGAAGAGTCCTGCTCCGATCTCTGGAGTTACCATTCTGTGCAACTCTCTCCTCTCTAGTACCTGGCAGAGGCAAACTCTACCATCTTTTTGTCCTCAAACCCTCAGCTCTGTCTCTTCAATTCAGGGCATTGGTCAGACTCTGGCTGGGTTCTGCCTCCATATTCTATGACCTAGGAACTCTCTCAAGGCAGTAAGCTCAGGAAATCATAGGGTGCACATCATTTTCCCCCACCTTTCAGGATCACTGTCTTATGTTCCTTGATGCTAGTGTCTTGATAACTCTTACTCCATATGTTTTGTCCATTTGTTTCTTTTTTCAGCTTCAGTGGAAATTCTGTTCTCAGTTACTCCACCTCAGTTGGAAGTGGACATAACCTAAGTGTATTCATTTGGATCTTAAATGACAAGCTGCGAGGCTCAGCATTGTGACTAGTGAATAAGCAATTATAATGTCCATACAATCATGGAAACTCAAATATCTCTCTGTGAAATAATTCATACAAAAAGAAAAAAAAGATGGCTTTCACCAGAATTGTTATTGTCATTGAATGGGCATAGCTTTCAGTAAATGTTTTGTACTTTATCTTTTTAAAAATTGCTTTTTAAAATTAATATTTTTCATTCTATTCTTGATTAGCTACAGTTCTTAAAGTGCCATGTGTTAATTTTACTTTTTACTGCCAACTTAACGCTCTTCTCAAAAGATTATAGAGATAAATCTAGAAATTATTCATTTTACATTTCTTTTTTAAAAATTCAGGATGTTTCCATGTAAACTTAATTTTAGAAGAATATACAAGTAAAAACATAGTAGAGCAATGGGAATATTTTATAATAAGGAAAACATAATTTTTGTGTGGATAAAACGTATCAACTTATGGAACTTTATATCAATCACTTAGACTCAGCCTACAGGTAAAATCACTTTAATTGCTTTGCTTGAGTTGATTGCTTGGTTGTTTCAAACTCCCTGGCAATTCAGTTAAATTGGTTGGACCATTGCAGAAGATGAAACTGATGGGTTGTTTCACTGAAATGACTCACCATGTCAATCAAAAATGGCTGAACTGGTTGTATATGGAGCCATAAGACAATCTGGGAATAGCAGTGCTATGTTGGGTGCTATGGGTTCTGGAGAATTCAATAATATTTTAATTATTTCTTTTTTTTTGCAATATTTTTATCAAAGGACTTTGAAGCTACAACAGTATTAAAGCTCCTTAGATGTAAGGTGTCTTTGTTATTTGAGGAGAAATAGTAGTGATTACAAATAGTCTGTGGCATGCATTGTTTGCACAAAAGTACAAAGACTTAGAATAACCCCCTGTTCGCCTGATAGAACACTCATATAAACTAAGTTAAATATACACTAGTAAGAAACTGGCTTAACGTTTACCCAATGACCACTGAAAAACTGACATAGAAACCTCAAGTGATACTCAAGAAATAGATTAGTACATTTATGCTGGATTTACAAAGTATATCATGGCATTTCTTGTCATCAAAATGTCAGTAAGCATTACAGTAACAATAGGCCTTGCTTAAAACTTCTTCCTAACAGCAAGGTTTTTGAGGTTTCTGCTTAGAATTTTATTTTGTGGATTAAGAGACTTCAACAAAGACTAACTTGGAAGAACATCACAGTTTCTCTGAAGTCTTGTATTTGAAAGTGGCGTGGACACCTGTGTATTCACTATTCTAGTTCTCTCCTGAGTCTGCATGTTTTCATGAAGAAAGAAACAATACAGGCTGAACTGAGCATTAGAAGGGAAATCACATGGTCTAAGATGGGAATTGGGGTAAAGGTAAGGTGATCTATAATCTGAATGCAATGTCTCATAGACTCACATCCTTTTAGAGGTAGAAAATACGTTAACAGCCAGCTAATACATTCCTTAATTTTGCGGATATTCTAGGAAGTGAAGTGACTTCACACAGAGATAGGATAAAGACCCATCCATGCACGTCAACTGTTAGTTCTCAAAGTCTTGACTGGTAGATCACTAAATCTGTCCACACTGATATTTCCTCCTCTCTGACACACAGCAGAGTTTCTAAAGGTGAGACACATTTGCTGTGGCCAGCAGCAGTGGCTCTTTTTCCCTCTATGGAGTGGGATTGATACTCCTTCCTTTTTGCAAGGGACTTTGCTGGGAGAACTCCACTGCTCCCACCCCATAGATCTAATGATTCAGGGAAATGCGAAGTGGTTTGTGCTTATTAAAAATAAGCAGGGCGCCTGGGTGTTTCAGTCAGTTGAGCGTCAGACTCTTGATTCTGGCTTAGGTCGTGATCTCAGGGTTGTGGGATCGAGCCCTGAGTTGGGCTCCATATTCAGCATGGAATCTGCTTGTCCCTCTCTCTCTGTTACTCCTCCTCTCCCTCTCTCTCTCTCTCTCTCAAATAAATAAGTCAATAAAATCTTTAGAAAAAGAAACAAAAGCCTGGAGTTCTTAAATAGGGAAGACAGTTTAGGGCAGTAGTTAAGAAAGAGCACAGACCTTTGGTGTGAATCACACTAATTGTCACGTGAGGTTGTACAAGCTATTTGACTTCTCCAAGCCTTACTTTCTTATCTGTAAAAATGTAATAATTATTTTGGTCTCATAATATCAAGTAAAGGCTAATCACATGTAAAGTGTTGGACACAGAATCTATCAAAAAATATTCACTGTTACTATATAATCAAATAGGATTTTTCATCCCCTTTGTTTCTTTTCCTGGAAGAGCCCTGTGATCTGGTAGCCCTTGGTTTTACTCAAGATTCACAATGGGGAAAAATGAATTTTTATAGCTTACAAATTTATTAGGCAACCATGTTTTCACGTATCAAATATAAAGTATTATAAACACATCATCTCAGAATCAATACCAAATCGTTACCCAAGTTCTCTTTCAGATTCATCTGTGGCCACAGGTTTCTGGAAGGCTTAGAAATACAGCAACAATGGAGCTTCAAAGTCAGTGTGCTGATGAGGGCAGTCACCCATGAGTATTTGGAATTGGTGAGATAGCTTTTTCTACGTCCGCCTTTACACCCTTCTTTTTTTTTCCTTTCAGGCGAGCCGAATTTAAAGGACTGGGATCCATGTGCCCAGTTGATAACGGCTCCTGAAAGCTCAATGTAGCAGTTAAGTCCAGGGAAATGAGGTAGTAAGAGGAAGGTTTGGGAATCACTGAATCAATTTAATGTCAAGCGTCTCTTTGCTCTTTCTTTGTACTAGAACCAGAGGAAGGTATGTTGAAATAGTATATAAATAAATTATTTTCCTCTTATATATTTTAAAAGATCTTTTGATGAATGAGTTATTAAGTTAATGAAGGTAAGGAAAGTGGAACGAATTTATTCTTCTCTATACATTTTGTTTGGACATGCTGCAAAATGAATGGCTCTCAGCCTTCAGAAGGAGTGTTCTTCCCACACAGTGTGCCTCTTCTACAGCCCTGCCGCAGGTGACACCAAACACAATTAGCCTTTCAGTTGGGCTTTGCATTTTTCTGATCTTCTAACAACTGGGTGTCAGATATCTCAATGTATAACCACCCACGCACAACAAGATCATACATTAGATTCTTTGTTATCTACTTTTATGAAAGATTTCTGAAAGCTAAAAGGAATAAGTTAACTTTGCCAAATCTGTGATAAAGTTTCTTTTTCTGATTGTTAATGGTATTTCCATGGCTGTACAGTTAATCCCCATCAAGGACAAGATATTTACATTATCCTAAAAGGAGGACCCTGAAAGTTACATGGCATACATAGGCGGGGGGCAAGCTGCTAAATAGTAATTAGAGCAAATCTTTCCTAATGTAATGTATATGTGCTGCCGAAGCGAGCACTTTCCTAATGTAATGTAAACATAAATCAAGTACGCAAAATCAAATATAACACTTTTACTTAAATTTCTCAGATTTTAATGATCTTACACCTAAGTTTTCCTCCAGGTGGGTAGTTTAGTGTTAACATTCCTGTGTTCATAGTTTGTAGAGATGTGTGGTCTGGTGGAATGTTTGTGAGCAGAGATGATGTTTATCTTTTTCACCATTAACTTCACAAATAGATATTCAAAAGATACTTGTTTATTACTGAATGAAACATTATATAAACAAACAAACACAAAATACTGACACTCAGAAAAAGTTAGTAGATATGCCCAAGGTCACACAGACAATAAATGATTGATTCAAATCCATGTCTTAACCGCAAAGTTCTCACTCTTAACCATTAATTAAGAGAGATTTGGTTCTCTTATCTGCATACCTAGATGGTGAGGACTCCTGAGGTTTTGATCATAGTCAGCCCACTAGGTGATCAATACCTAATAATTGGTGATAAATGTGTCAATCAGTACCCTTAAGATTGTCAAGCAAATTAATATCTAGGTAGTACCAGGCCTTAGAGAGAAATAGTTGCTGTAAGTTCAAGGAGAAAAACGAGTATTGGCATTTATTTCTTGAGTTATGTAAGTATGTGAGAACATTTTTGAGAATTTCTTTATTATAAGGAAAATCTTAAAAACTCCCAGGGACTTAGTAGCTCAAGCTGGCCCATGTGCTGAGACTAAGTTTCCCTGTAAGACAACAATGTACAAAGTGAGCAAAGATGGATGGATGGATAGATAGATGATAGATAGATAGATAGATAGATAGATAGATAGATAGATAGATAGATAAACAGATAGATATGTAATGGAATATTATTCAGCCTTACAAAAGAAGGATATCCTGCCATTTGTGACAAAATGAACGAACCTGACAGAGAAAGAAAACTACTGCATGGTATCACTTATATGTGGAATCTAAAAACAACAACAATAACAACAACAAAACCAAACTTAGAGAAATAGTAGAAAAGTTGCCAGGGGTGGGAGGTGGGGGAAATAGGGAGAGGTTGGTAAAAAGGTACAAACTTTCAGTTCTAAGGTGAGTAAGGTCTGAGAATATAATGTATACATGATGGCTGGTTGATAACATTGTATTGCATACTTGAAATTTGCTAAGAGAGAACTTACACTTTCTCATCAAAAGACAAAGGAAGGAGTAACTATGTAGGGTGATGGATGTGTTAATTAACTCAATGAAGGGAATCTTTCACAATGTATGCATATATCAAGTCATCACATTGTGCACTTCAAATATCTTACAATTTTGTCAATTATACCTCAATAAAGATTTTTTAAAAACAATTAAATAAATAAACCTAGCTATCAACTGCCATGGAAGGAAAAAGGGAAGAGTGACTTGGAGATAATAGATTAATCAAATTTGGGGTAATATTAAGGTCAGTCTTAAAGGATGAGTAGAAGTTTGAAAGTCAGGAGGGAAGAATTTATCAGTATAAAAAAAATGAGCAAAATTACAGAGGCATGAACATGTACTAAGTGCTTGGCTTGGAGAATGCCAGGCAAGTTCGTGATTGGAATTTAGAGTGGGCAGGGAAAAAAGCATGAATGATCATACAGACCAGCCGTCTTCATAGCCTAGGGCTGCAGACGAAAAATTTTCAAGAGCTAATCTGGCACGGGTAATCTTTTTAGTAACCAATTTCTAGATACTTAACTCCTAAATATAGTCCTTTCTAAAACTATGTGAGAATGCCTCTGTTTTCTAAGTCATGCCTTATTTTCTTTCTTATCTTCCCTTTTCCAGTAGACTTTCTTCCACTTTACAAAAGAGAGGTCCTTCTCTTACACAACTTGAATTTTACTATGCCTAATTGCCCAGGGGTAAAAGACACTGGTCACTAAACAGACAATTTATACGTGTGTGTGTAATTTAAAATTCTGTATTCTTATCAATGCTGGGAATTTGGGCTAAGGTAGGATTATTTAATTTTTGTTTAATGACTTTATTTATCCATCTCAGAAGATCAGAAAAGAATGCATTGCTCCAGTGAGCAATGAATGTCTTTCATGAGCAAAGCTAAGAGTCCATATGAGAAATGCTGAGGGTTGTGATGGTTTATTTTATCCAAATGAAAAGGTAGCAGCAAGCCTGATCTATTTATTTATGTACGCACCCATCTTCCCATGTATCACTTATCTCTCCATGTAACTATCTCAAAATTCAGAAGGGAAATGATTGTCATGAAAATATGAACTTATACATTTCTTTGAATTGAAAAATAAAGACAGACTTTGGGTTATATGCCAGGCATTTTCCACAAATTGAATAATCTAAGTCTATAAATCCAAAGTTTTGACAAAAAATATTTAAAATACCTATTGACAAGAAATATATTTAAAATACCTAAGATTAGGGGCACCTGGGTGGCTCAGTCTGTTAAGCATCTGATTCTTGATTTCGGCTCAGGTCATGATCTCAGGGTTGTGAGATCAAGCCCCCCTGTAGGGCTCCACATTCAATGGGGAGTCTGCTGGAGATTCTCTCTCTCCCTCTCCCTTACCCTCTGCCCCATCACCTCTCTCTCTTTCTAACATAAATAAATAAATCTTTCTAAAACATGCTTAATATTAAAGCACTTTATCAAACTTATTGTAATGGCAAAGGTTTACTAAAATTAGTAATATTAAAATTTTCCCAAACCTTTGTTCTGGAAAACAAGGTGCCTCTATGTGAAAGAATAAAGGAAGTAGTAATTGTCATTGAATAAGTTTCGGTAAAATCTTTCTATACTTCCCAGAAGCTGAAAAGCAAACTGTATGACAAATACACAGACAGCAGCTAAGTATGTCACCTAGAAAGAGAGAAAACCTGCCATGAGAAGTGTGGTCAGCAGGTACCCTCCAGCCCCCACATACAGGGATCCACTGTGATGTTCATGGGGAGGTCATGCTTTCTGCAGGCTGCTCACAGCCAATGACTGAGCCTGGTAAGGGGACTAGAGCCAGGCCATTTCTGCCAATGCAGGACTCTTTTATAGTCATCTTTGCTCTGGGGCTCCCTCCTGGCCCCAGGACTTTCTCAGGGCTGTGCTACATCCTGAGGCCCTTCCAACTGAGACCCAGTTTCCTTTCCTTCCACCTCCCCTTTCTCAGGTTCAGATCTGCAGTGCAGGCTGAAGCCTTTCCTTTCTCTGCTCCTCTCCCCCTTTATCTCTTACAAGTATATCCTACCTGAATCTTTGACATTTTTCATTTTGTCTTAGAGTCTGCCTCATTATCGGATACTCTCTAATACTAGGGTATGAAATCCTATCTGACTCTTCATTTTCAAAAAAAAATTGAGAAAGATCTAATCAAATGGTCCGGTGCTAATAAAGAAAAACAAATTTTGATAATAAACCGAGGAGTGGGCTAAATGGAATAAGAGTAATCTCATTCCCTTGGGGGCACGTGGGTGGCTTAGTCTGTTAAGGGTCTGCCTTCGGTTCAGGTCATGATCCCGGGATCCTGGGATTGAACCCCAGGTTAGGCTCCTTGTTCGGCGGGGAGTCTGCTTCCCCCTCTCCCTCTGTGCTCTCTCTCTTGCCCTCTCTATCTCAAGCAAAATAAATAAAATGTTAAAAATAAAAAAGAGTAATCTCATTCCCCTTGTTTACGATTGGTTCAGGAATTCAGGCTTAGGCAAAATGTTGTACAACAAAACGTCACTGGGATTGGTTCAAGATGGGAATAAATTCCAATTTGGAGAAATGAGACACAAGGAAAAGTTTATTGGTTATTATGGAAAAGAGTTTTCCTATTCTTTTTTAAAGATTTATTTATTTATTTGAGAGAGAGGGAGAGAGAGCAAGTGGGGGGAGAGGCAGAGGGAGAGAGAATCTCAAGCAGACTCCCCGCTGAGTGGGAGCCCGACACGGGGCTGGATCCTAGGACCCTGAGATCATGACCTGAGCCAAAATCAAGAGTCAGACACTTCACTGACTGAGCCACCCAGGCACCCTGAGTTTTCCTATTCTTAAAAACAGAACCATTAGAAGACAGTTTCTAGCTTCCTCTGGATATTGTGTAGGTAAATGTGAACCAAAAGCCTTCATTTTCATGCTGTGAGGAAAGCAGGCAGATGACAGGCCAACAAGACAAGGGACAAGAGTCTACAGAGAGACAGAGGTAGGGAGGCCTGATTAAGCTGATCCTAAACCACTTTCTCCTTCTGGACCTCCTAGTTAAGTAAGGATACATTCCTCCCTGCTTAAAACTAGTAAAGTCAATTTCCTACTTCTGATAGCCAAATAGATCCTACTTCTGATATCCAAATAGATCCTACTTCTTTGTGTTAGCTTTCCATTCCTCTGCTTACATAGGAACCTGTCCAGTGTCCAACATGGGCCAGTTCTCTTCCGCATAAAGAGGATCCTGTCCTTCATACCTCGGCTGATCTCCTGGAATTGGCATGCAGTTATTCCTCTGATGAAGCCTCCAGCTTCTAATACTTCCTCTGTGGAATGGAACCAATTTGGATGTGGATACCAGCCTGAATCAAGTCCGAATTGCTGGATTTTCTGCGACTGAGTTCATTTCTCCAGCTACATCTCTCTCCAGCCTCTATAACTTCCCCATCAGCCAATCCTCTGGATCTGCATTAATTGAGATTTATTCATTATTTATGTATGGTGCCTGTCTCCTCATTAGACTTTTAGCTTACTGAGGGCAGGTTATGTTTATTTTATTTACCATATTGCTTATGACAACAGATGAAGGTGTCTGGCACCTATTAGCAGTGGAATATTTATGGAATTAGTGAATTACTGCATAAATGGATGCATATATGATGATATTTGAACACAAAGTGTTTCAAAAGATTTTAGAATCTCAGATCGTTCAAATAAACCACTTAAAAGCAATAATAATTTAATTTTAACATCAGTAATCATAATACTTCAAGTAGGAAGAGAAAATCTTTTATGCATAATTATCAAATGCCTCATTTAACCAGCTCTGATTAGCTATTTAAATTGCATGTTCTGGGATGATTTCTCTTAAAATGAGAAAGCATTGTTCTTCTGATCTTATCAAAAGATCACCCTAACTATCATGTTTTAGAAAAAAAATACAAACAAGCTCTTCAATCTCCATGACTTTACAATAAGAGAAATATAAACAGGAACTGTGGAAGTTCAATTTTTCCCTCTCCGACATATGCAATTATAGCCTTAAAGGATTACACATGCAAACGTGGCAGCAAGCACACACAAACAGTTGTCCATTTTAAAGGATCTCAGTGTTCAGTAACCTTATGAACATCAACATAAATACACTTTCAAACCTGGAGGAATAGTAATACATGAGGAAAGGGAGGAAGATAAGCAGTAGTACCCATGCAGTTGGCTTCCAGCTCCAATGATTTTTAATTCATATGTCTTTCCACTAATTACTCCATAACTCACACAGCACACAAGCATACACACACACACCCATGTACATAAATATGAACTTAAATATGTATGTATATCTATTTATATTCACACCTATGCATCACACTCTGAATCTTTTCTACTGTAATATACCTTAGCAGCGATGACCATTTGCTTGCCTTATCTCAGGATATCCTAAATTCATGGATGGACTGTAAGTTTTAAGTATTTGGGGGTAACCAGGGGGAGCTGATGTAAAATTTAATACTTTTTTTTTAAGAAAGTAGTCAAAGTCGGGCGCCTGGGTGGCTCAGTTGGTTAAGCGACTGCCTTCGGCTCAGGTCATGATCCTGGAGTCCCGGGATCGAGTCCCGCATCGGGCTCCCTGCTCGGCGGAGAGTCTGCTTCTCCCTCTGACCTTACCCCCTCTTGTGTTCTCTCTCTCATTCTCTCTCTCTCTCGCTCTCAAATAAATAAATAAAATCTTTAAAAAAAAAAAAAAAAAGAAAGTAGTCAAAGTCAGCTGTGTATAATTTATTCTTGTACTTCCCAGCCATGTAGATCTTGGCAGATTAATTCCCCCTTTCCACAGATGGGAAATTGGGGCCTAGAATACTTAACTAGCAAGCTCAGAATTTTAAATGCTAAATGCCTTTTTTTCTTTTTTACAGTATGCTCAGAATTTAATTCTACCTCTAACAATCTAAGAGTTTATCTAAAGCCATTATTAGACACACAAGAACATTATTTCTACATTTATAAGCTAGATGTCAGAATTGGGTTGCCAGAAAGAATGTTTCCAGATAACTTTTATTTCTCTCTGAATTTAGGTTGCTCATGGATCACACTGCTATAACCCTACATCTGGTTAAAAAAAACAGAAAGCTAGAAATTGGGAATGTTGTCTTGATTAGTATAATACTTGTGGGTTTGTCAGTGCCTAATAGTTGCATGTTTCTATTTTAGATTATGTAGCAGTGAAATTGATTTTCCCATTTAGGAAGAAGCCTATGCTGTAAGATGGATCTCTCTGGAAAATAATTATATCCTCCTACGCCCCTTTTATTTTTTATGCTTAACCTGTGCCCTGAGTATATACTGACCTTTCTTTACATACATTATTTTATGCAATGCGATATTAATTAGGTATTATTATTAGTTTTTCTTTTTCTTTTTTTAAAGATTTTATTTATTTATTAGAGAGCGAGCGAGAGAGAAACAGCATGAGAGAGGAGAGGGTCAGAGGGAGAAGCAGGCTCCCCGCTGAGCCTGGAGCCCGATGTGGGACTTGATCCCAGGACCCTGGGATCATGACCTGAGCCGAAGGCAGTCGCTTAACCAACTGAGCCACCCAGGCGCCCTATTATTAGTTTTTCTATGGAACAGGTAAAGGAAATTAATTTTCCTAAGGTCACAGAACTCTAAGTAATAGAGCCAGACCAAAGTATGACTCTAAGCCTCAGAGGATTTTATATACATCATGTAATACATTTTCACAGTGTGCACCTTTCCAGTAATGATATAACCTTGGCAATTAAAAATGTAGCCTTTGGACTGGAAGCATCAATATCCCCTCTGAGCTTGTTAGAAATACAGAACCCCAGACCCCATTCGGACCCACTGAATCAGAATCTGCCTGTTGACAAGATCCCCAGGTGATTCTAACGTACATTAAATTTTGAGAAGCAGTGGTATAGGACACAAGGACATTGAGAGGAGACCTGGGTTATCCTTGTTTCATTATTTCCTAACTTGATCGTAATGGATAAATTAATTTTTCTAAGATCCAGTCTGCCCCTGAACAATAGAGATCATAGTACCTCTGGATCTGAATTGGTAGGAATGAGAAAATGCAAGGAAATCATAACCAAGCTTGCCTGACAAATAAAAGGGACTTAATAACTGGTAACTATTATTAAAAAGCTCTTAAAATTGCACTTAATTTATGCTTCTGATAGGTTTGGAATACCTGAAAAGATCATACCTCTGCTTTTAATATAATTAATCATATAGTGGGACAATATATTGGAATACCAATCAAAATGTCTCCTTCTATTGTACTATTTAGCATCTTCTCAACTTCATTTAGACTGTAGAGGCACTAAGGGCCACAAGAATGAGATGATACAGTCGGCCAGCAAAGAAAACTCTGAATGCACAAGCCCCTGAGGGGCTTAAGGCAGAAACAATAGACTTAAAGGAATAGAATCAGATTGATCAAGTAGGATGGAGCAGAGCATAGATTCTGGGCTTTTGGATTTCACCGGCTAGTGAAATTTTTAAAAAAATAAGCGAAGACAAAGTGATGGTGTATCAGTCAGGGTTCTCCAGAGAAACAGAACCAATACGTGTGTACGTGTGTGTATGGAGAGAAAGAGAGAGAGACAGAGAGAGAGAGAGTGTGTATTATTATAAGGAACTGGCTCATACATTATGGAAGCTGATAAGTCCCAATCTGCAGTTGGCAAGCTGGAGACCCAGGAAGACTCAATGTTTCAGTTTGAATACAAAGGCATGAAAAAAGGCAATATCCCAGTTTGAAGACAGCCAGGCAGCAGGAGTTCTTCTCTTAGTTTTGCTATTCTATCTAGGCAGTCAACTGATTGGATGAGGACCAACTTACTTTAAGGAGGGCAATCTGCTTAACTCAGTCTATGGATTTAGGCATTAATCTCATCAACAACACTTCCGTGGAAACACCTAGAATAATATCTGACCAACTATCTGGGCACCCTGTGGTCCAGTTCAGTTGACAAAGAAATAAAGGATTACAGCTAAACTTTTATTTTACCAAGTTAAGGGCATTGCATTTCCAATATCTCATAAAAGAAGAGGCACATTTATGGCTTTAACAAAGACCCTGTTTCTAAACAATTCATAAACTAAATTGGGTTTGACTGTAGAAAACTACAGTGCATTGCCCTTAATTGTCTGATTTTAATGTGACCCAAAGAAAACTCTGCCAGGATGAAATGAGTCAGAAAATTGTGGTTTGGAGACTATGGGGAGAGAGCCTGCAAGGGAGTAAAATATTAAGGGGGGAATGCTGCTAAAATCCAGGAATGATGTGACAAAGACCTGATTTTCTGTTAATGAGAGTATGGAAGGAGTGATGAAATTGTTAACCTTAAAAATAAAACTGCCAGTATTTTACCAGGAAAAAAAAAAAGATTTATTCAGGAATAGCAGAGAATTACACTCTGGAACAAACAAGCTACTGCAAAACCATAGAGCAGTCTGGAGAACAAAGGAGAGGAACACTCTTTTATAGAGGAAAAGGGGGAAGTTGGGAAGGCTATTATAAACAAAAAGGCTTTTGAAGTAAACTGGGAGTTCAAAGGATAGTGGCTTTTCATTGGCTGAGTTATGGCAGTCTCTCATTGGCTGGGCTGTTGCCTGGTTGAGCAGAGAGACCTTTCTTCCTCCTGCTGGAACAGTAACATCGTAACTAAAGCACTACCTACTTGCAAGGTATGTCTCTTCCTGTTGGGTCTGCAGTTGATGACAAGTTGTAGGGCATGAAAGCTACCCCTTCTGGTCCCCAGACTTCATCTTAAATGAGGTTTCCTTTTATTAATTTTTACAAAATACAGAGGGCAAGCAACTCAGAGTCATTATACTCCTTTGAGCTTTTCTTTTCTCATATGACAAAGGTTGATGGAGATATTATTAAGATCTGGTTATCAAATGTCTTGATTCTAGATGTCTAAATGAAGTACATCTGCCAGATGACAGAAATAAAACAATATGTCAAAAGCTTAAGCTTCAGGGACCTGATGAATGATGGTGTTACAGACAGAAAATTGTGAAGTCATACTATACCTACCAGGTAGGTGCCTCTAGTCATTCTGCAGTTGTAAGAAATCCACGATTTGTTCCTTTTATTTTCAGAAGAGAAAGAAAATAGGGCTTAATCTTATCTTTAAAAAAAAAAAAGCAAAATAAAATAAAACAGCAAATTAGGTCCTTTGCAAAATATCTGTAGAGAAGGAAATAAATGGGCACAGTACTATTGCTTTAGCTATGAAAACGTTTTTTAAATACTGTATATTTGTGCAAGTTCCATTTGAGACATAATGAAAAAATTAGTTGCTTTTCAAATGGACAATCAACAATTCTCTGTCACAGGTTGCAGAATAAAGCAGTACACTGCTAAAGGGGGTAAAAATATAACATGGTGGAGGAGTCCAGGAGCAGATTGATTAATTACAAGATCAGTTATAGACATCATCCCTTACATTTAAATTAAAGGTGCCTAGCTGCCATTTTTTAGGTGCTGGTTTAAAGACCTGGTTATCTCCATACAGATTAATTTCATTATTCTTACATTTCAAATCCTTATGAAACAGTGAGAATATTGAACTGATCTTCAGTGAAACTGGGTGTAGCAGTCCCTCAATACTCCATTCATGTAAGATGATCATGTATTTGAACATATTTGTAAAAGAATCACAGCTTTGTCATTCAATATCTTCTTTACATCAGTGTACTTTGATGGAATCTCAATGCCTTATTTCAGCAGAGAATATATTTTATACACTGGTCTCAATCAAACCTAATCTAAAGGTTTTATTTTCAATACAGATTAATGCACTAATGACTCTAATTTCACAGTCTTGTGCTATTTCTTAGCCAATAAAATTATGATTGACTTCCTATGTAATTATATGTGCTGGACTAATGGTTTATTTACACTTGTAATCTCTAATTCATGTTCTTTGAAGAGCTGTTTTTACTTTAGTCTTTTCTCATTGAAAATTTTAGGCATAAGAACAGAATATTGTTAAATATATGAATGTATAGAACTTGAAAAATTCTAAATGAATAAAATTGTATCCTCATTTTAAAATCAGAGTGTGGACGTAAGGTATTATTTTATCTTCCCTGATATTCTGCTTACTTCTGCATAAAGTAGCTCTTTTCTTTTGGCAAGTGAACATCTAACATGTGGTCTGAGTTAAAGGTGCCATCTTCCTTTGGTCATAACCTCCCTGCCTGATGTATTTTGTATAAAAGTGAGAACCTGACCTAGGCTGTGTTGATTGCAGTATTTTGGTTTCTAGCCACAAAGATTGGCCTGGGGCAGTGTTGAGGGGGACAGGGAGGCACTGGCTGTATCCGAAGCCAGGTCTTCCCTAGGAATTTTCAACTGATTTAAAACTGGAAGGGAAGAGCTCTTTCCTTCCTCGTAGATAGTTGGGAACTTGTGATCCAGGGGCTACTGGCAGACATTAATCTAGCCCAGGATTTCTCAACCTCAGCAGTCTTGACATTTTGGGTCAGGTAACTTCTTGTTGCAGGATGCTTAGTAGCACCCGACTTCTACCAACTAGATGCCAGTAGTACCCTTCTCCCATAGTGTGGCATCCAAAAATATCTCTAGATATTACATGATATTATATATTATACCATACTATATTATTAGATTCTGCTAAATATTCCCCAGTTGAGAACCACAGAATGAGCCTCATGTAAAGGTAGCAATAGGGGTAAAGGAAGTCAACCCTTTCTTTTTTTTTTTTTTTAAGATTTTATGTATTTATTCATGAGAGACAGAGAGAGAGAGAGGCAGAGGCAGAGGGAGAAGCAGGGTCCCCACGGAGCGGGGAGCCTGATGCGGGACTCGATCCCAGTACCCTGGGATCATGACCTGAGCCGAAGGCAGACGCCCAACCAACTGAGCCACCCAGGCGTCCGGGAAGTCAACCCTTTCAAGAGAAGTAGGAAATAAAGACAGAAAGAGAAATAAACCTGTTCAGGACCAGTTATACCCAAATATACCCTTTTCATTTTTGGTTATATAACTGCATCAATTCCCTGTGATCTAAAGTAGTTTGGTTTGTTCTTTTGTCAAAAAGATAAAAATTCTGAAACAATAACAGAAAAATACAAATGGAGAAACAGAGCCAAAGCACAATAAAAGAGAAATCAATCCATAATAGGACTTGATCAAGTAGATTAAACTGTGAGTTTTAAAAAATATATAATAACTTATAAACCTGTTTAAAGTGAAGAGAAGAAAGAGAAATTGATTATGAAATAGATGGTCAATAGTATAAGTGTACTTATCTTCACTTCAGAGCCTCTTATCTTCAAGGTAATCATGGCATGAGGAAAAAAAGAAAAGAAAAGAAACGAACCCAGATTTTTATTTGTATCTTCCTGGGATTATACACATGTTCAGTGACGATTTCCTACTTAAAGTATGTATCTCTGTGTGTGTTTGTAGTTCTCTAAAAATGGAGCATATATGTTTCCTATCCAATCAAAAAGAGAAGGAAAAGTACAAACTGTGGACCAGGCAAGTAATATCTCCAGATCGGATCTTATCCTGAGCCCACTGATTCCAAAGCTCACATGAGTCATCCTCTATGATGATGACTTTCATCCAAGTACAACCGCATTTCCTGTAAACACAAGAAATAAGTTTCTTTCTCCCTAGGATTTCAGGTCAAAATGACAGATTCAGCATTGATGTTTCTGCTTGAAGAGCCAGTTGAGGTAAAAAGATTTTTAATTTCCCCCTAGGTAACTGGAATGAAAGGGGTAGGGGGAGTGGAATCCTCAGGGGGGGGAAAAAAAGGAACAGTAATACCTGGCTACAAGCAATATCACAAGATGGACTTAAACTATTTTCAAAATATACTAAGTCTATTACCAATTCTATATAACAGCTACTGGCACTTAAAATCCTTCTTTTGTCTTTTTTGAAAGGCTATATGACTCAGAGAAAATTAATTGAAAGCAGGAAATCTGTGTTTTGGGAAGCAGTTATTGAAAGAAGGCATGTGTTGAATGAAAAGTATATGTAAACTTCAGGGGAAATCCTTCTTTTAAGTAAAATTCAAATGAGTTATTTTGTTGTTGTTAAGAGGCTTTTTTATAATGAGGTATCCAGTAGTCATATTTCCATATTAATAACAACAACCATCATAGCACACATCACAACAAGAATTCAAAAGCTATACCAGGTGTCCCACCTCTGGGATGACAACATAAGGAGTTCCATGGACTTGATCCCCAGTGTGAAAATTGTAAAACAGCCTCTTCAGCAAATAGTGTTGGGACAATTGGATAGCCTCATATAAAAGAATGAAATTGGGCCTTTCCCTCACATCATATGCAAAAATTAACTCAAAATGGATCAAAGACATAAATCTAAAAGTTAAAACTCTTAGAAGAAAACATAGGGGTGAATCTGCACAAGCTCAGATTTGAGAATGGATTCTTAAAAATGACATCAAAGCATAAGCAACAACAACAACAAAAAACAGAAACAATGAATTTCATCGAAATTAAAAACTTCTTTGCTTCAAAGTGCATTATCAAGAAGTAAAAAGAAGTATCTGCAAACCATAATCTGATAAGGGACTTTTATCTAAAATATACAAATAACTCTTAAACTCAGTAATAAAAAGACAACCTCACTTTAAAAATTGGCAAAAGATCTGAATAGATATATCTGCAAAGAATATATATAAATAGCCATAAATCACATGAAAAGATGCAACAGGAAATACAAATCAAAGGTACAATCAGATATCATTTCACCCAACTGGGTGGCTATAATACAACAAAAACAAACAAAAACAGAAAATAACAAGCATTCATGAGGATGTGGAGAAATCAGAACCCTCATACATGCTAGTTGAAATGTAAAATGGTGTAGCCACTTTGGAAAACAATCTGGCAACTCCTTATATGGTTAAATACAGTTGTGCTATGACCCAGCAATTCCACTCCTATGTAAAGGCCCAAGAAAAATGAAAATATATGTACTCACAAAAATGTATACACCAATTTTATAGCATCATTATTCATAATAGTCAAAATTGAAAATAACCTAAATGTCTATCAAAGAATAAACAAATAAAACGGATAAACAAAATGTGGTATATCCATACAATAGAATATTTTTGGCCATTTTATTTATTTATTTATTCATTTATTTTTTTTAAGACTTTATTTATTTATTTGACAGAGAGAAACACAGCGAGGGAGGGAACACAAGCAGGGGGAGTGTGAGAGGGAGAAGCAGGCTTCCCGCCGAGCAGGGAGCCTGATGCAGGGCTCGATCCCAGGACCCTGGGATCATGACCCGAGCTGAAGGCAGACGCTTAACAACTGAGCCACCCAGGCACCCCAATTTTTGGCCATTTTAAAAAAAGAATAAAGTACTGACAAATGTTGCAATACTTGTTGAAGACATATTAAGTGAAATAAGCCAGTCATTAAAGATCACATATTATAGGATTCCAGTGATATGAAATAATGAGAATAGGCAAATTTATAGGGACAGAAAACAGATTGGTGGTTCCTTAGGCCTGGGGATATGGGGGGGGGGGTGGTTAGAAAATGATAGCCAAATGGTATAGGGTTTCTTTTTGAGGTGATGAAAAACTAGAAGCAAAGTAAATAACTATAAACAAGAAAATGTCTGCATAAATTACTACATACTCACACCATGGTATATTGTAGACCCATTTAAGAAATTTATTAGAGCTATTCTTGACTTTGAACATTTCCACAAGATATTGTTGAGTGACGAAATGAGAGACAAAACAGCATGTATAATAGGACTTCA
Source organism: Neomonachus schauinslandi (assembly GCF_002201575.2). Classification (NCBI taxonomy): domain Eukaryota; kingdom Metazoa; phylum Chordata; class Mammalia; order Carnivora; family Phocidae; genus Neomonachus; species Neomonachus schauinslandi. The sequence continues at coordinate 81,922,570 of NC_058406.1, read as the reverse complement.
TTTTTATAAAACAAATTTTAAAACTGTGTTTGGGAGCATGTGTATGTGTGTGTGTGTGTGTGTATGTAAATCTATACCGAATACTTTGGGTATGGGAAAATATAAGGAAGGATACATACTACTTAACTACAGTTAGCTGTGTGGGTATGCATGCTATGTATGTGGGATGGCAGTCATGTGGACAGAAAGGAAGGGAGCGGGGGAGGAAAGACATGCAAAACTAAAGAGGAAGAAGAAAGGTACTGAATCTAAATATAAAGCATTTTTATGTGATTCCCATTTAAATAATTAATGATCTTATTGGCTACCATTTCTCTGGTAGGTATTCTTTCTTTCCCCAGTCTTACTGAGATATAATTGACATCTAACATTTCTAAGTTTAAGGTGTGTAACAATGATTTGATATATGTATTTACTACAGAATGATTACAATAAGATTAGTTAACATCACATAAGCACAGTTACAACTTTTTTTCCTTTGTGATGAGAACTTTTAAGATCTATTCCTTTAGTAACTTACAAGTATACAGTACAGTGTTGTTAACATACAGTCATCATGTTGTATACACTACATCCCCAGGGCTTAAGTTATAACTAGAAGTTTGTACTTTTCGACCACCCCACCTAATTCCCTCACCCCCTACTGTCTGGTAGGTGTTCTAAGTTTACTATATCATTTTAACAACCTGTGAGTTAGAGATTATTATCTCCATTATCCCTAGATAGGGAAAACACAGTTTGGAGTAGTAAAATTGCTTGCAAAACAATATGGTTGGGGCCATCCTAATAAACAGGAAGGATTCTCACCCAAAATTTGTGTTAGATGTCAAGGGTAGTGATGTCATAAACACACTGAGAAGCTACGAAAAGGTTTATTACTTACATAATGAGCTTTTCTGGGGAGAATTGGGCAGGCCTCTCAGGCTGTTCTGAAAATGATTTGAGAGAGCTGGAGAAGGAGAATGGGTTGGGGTTTTTATGGTGGGTCAGGGGGTGGGTTCCTACATGCAGAGAGAGGGTCATATGGTTTGAACTTCATGTCAATGCCAAAGGAGGGAAGCACTCGGGCTTTCTTAGCAACTTGACCAGATGTGGCAGGAGGGGAAGATGGAAAGTGTACTTAAAAGCTACCAGCGGTCTAACATCAAAAAAATGGAGTCAGATTCTTTATCACAGATGGTTCAAAAATTATACATACCAATATTTATGAAAAACGTTTAGCTTTATATCTGCATTTGTGTATCTAAAACAAATGTCTCGGTTGTTTTTTGTGACACTTATTTAAGGCTAATACCCAAGTGATACTTAATGTCCTTTATGTAACGTAACATGCATGACCAAATACCTCAAACTTTAAAGTCTTGAGAAATATCTATTTCAAAAAATTAGCAAATATTAAATAACCAACATATACAGTTTCTAAATATAGCCATAAGATAAATATGAAATCATACTGGGGGCACCTGGGTGGCTCAGTCGTTAAACGTCTGCCTTCGCCTCAGGTCATGATCCCAGGGTCCTGGTATCGAGCCCTGCCTCGGGCTCCCTACTCCGCGGGAAGCCTGCTTCTCCCTCTCCCACTCCCCCTACTTGTGTTCCTTCTCTCGCTGTGTCTCTCTCTGTCAAATAAATAAATAAAATCTTAAAAAAAAAAATGAAATCACTCTGTATGGTCAGTATTACTTGATTACTAGGTTTCATAGGATTACTAACAACTCAAAGAATAATGTAAATCTATCTTGGTAATTTTTTTCAATTGTGAAAAACAATTTACTCTTACCAAACCAACCTGTGAACAGTTGTCATTAATATCTAATAATACTAAATTAATTTTTATATATTTACTTCAAGTTCCTAATGTCAAAGTGAATAGTATTTTAGAGAAAATTGTGATGAAATAAAGGTGAATACATAGTATGCTTGGTAACATGCTGAATTCTTATCAGAATCTGCTTCAGAGGCTTGAGTTACTAGTAGAAAAACCACACCACACCACAGCCAGGCATTTCATATTAAACTTTTTATTAAAACTGAGTCTTCATAATATATTTAAAATGACATGTTCCACAAACAAATATTTGGGCAAAAATTTTCTATATGTACTTATTGGCACACAAATTTAAAATAAAAACTAAGCTAATACATACATATATATATTTGTATGTATAACATATATATATGTATGTATTATAAATTCATATCAATTATCTGGAATACCTGAGTTTCAAGCTGTTGGTTTTCCAGATAGTGTGAAACATTTTTCATCCACTTCATAAAGGACACAGCCCATCCAGAAAGAATAACTTTGGTTAATAGATGCTGTCTCCCAAAGATCACACAGAAGTCCTCAATGGGATTCAGGTTTATCTTCAGAGGTTTCTTCCATGTGGAGGTCAGTCTGTGATGCAAGGAAGGATTCCCATGTAGCAAGGCACTGAATAATGGAAATACACCACGAGATCAACAGTAGTTAACTTTCAGCAGTGAAAGGATTAATAAATCCTTATGTATTTGTTCCTAGGGCAATCTGCCCTGCTCCTCTCTCCTACCAGCAAGCCAAAATCCTTGTTGTTTTCTACATATTTTAATTCCTAATCATGGATACTATTGCTAAATAAGAGGAAAACATAAAAGGTTAAAAAAATGAGCATGGATTAGTTTGCTAAAATAACCCAGTATTACCCCACTGTCAGGAAAGGAAACCACTAAATTATGGAGGAAAAGATGGACCATTTGCATCCAAGGAGGCAGGCGTTAAGCATCTAGACAGAGGAGTGGGGATATAAGCACGCATCCATCAGATTTGAATCCCACTACAAATTTGTTTGGGCAAGCTGATGAATCTTTATTATAGTTTCTCCAGCTATAAATGAGATTAATGACAGTACTTACCACTAGGGCAACTGTAAAAATCAAAGTTCCCTAATCTGTATAAATCTCTATGCAGAATGCTTAACACAAATTAAGTGCTCAAAAAATTAGCAATTATTATATTATGATGGTCTCGTGGGACTAGATGGTGAAACTTAGTCATTGATGTGCCACAGGAAATGAAAAAGGATCAGAGGAGACTGAAGGTGGTGGGGACAAGACAACAGGAATGTGGCCACCTTTGTGATGTTGCCTAGGACTGACCTGCCTACTAGCCTAGTCTCAGTTATCTGTATGAAGTTTATCCACAGCATAATTTTAATAGTTTACACATATTTAGGATTCTTCTAAAACATACTTACTCTAACATATATTTAAACTGAGCTAAAATTAATTAGGAAAGAAATCATTTTTTTCCCAAATGTGGATAGACTGCTATATACAAATACATATATATGTAGTTTTTTATATAATACACTCTGAAGTTGGACTGATTAACACTGGTTAACTTGCCTAAACTACTTTCACATCACTTCTTTATCCTCTAATCCTGTTATAGCTTTAATATGTCCACATCTGACAAGTACTAGTGACAGACCAGCAATTTCCCAAACACAATACAAACTCAAAAATTTAAACCTCCCAAATTATAAATGTGCTGTGTTCCAAAAAGTATGTATGGACTTATGTAGGTGTGTGTGTGTGTGTGTGTATCAATATTTTTTCAAACTGAAGATTTAGAATATGGGAAGCATTTTGCCAAATAAGGTTTTTATAATGGTTATATGCAGTGATTTGATTCTGAGATAGTTTCAATAGCCTAGGAAATGAATAATAAGGCTAGAAAATTATATATTTGCATGCGAACAGTAGAAAATACTGTTGAAAACTTAATTATCAAATTTTAAAAAACTGAGTAAATTACTGGGTAAAATGTTGAGTATTTATTTTGTGATATATGTATTTTGAAAGTCAGGCTTGGTATAATACAGGTCTCATAAGAATAATTAAGCCTATCAAGACTTTAAGGGATATTTTTGATTTAAAAACTTTAGAGAGTACTGGAAGCCAAGTATAAGCCACAGAGCATAATTTTAGTCACTGTGATGAATTAGTTCTGTGATTTACCTTTACTCTTTAGTAAGTTACTAACTCTGATTTTCTACTTTGGGTGTAAAATAATAATACCTATCTCAGTGGGATGAAGAAATAACAAGATAAGAGAGGGGTAAGAAGGAGAGGGCAGGGACAAGAGAGAAGGCCAAGTAGCTATGACAGGGACCACCAGGCAAGAGTGGCCTCCTCTGACATGGTTCAGGAGAAGAAGCAGATGTCTTTACATCTAAATGCTTATACCCACAAAAGGGCATTAAGATAAATACCTCACATTTGATCTATGTTTCAACTTTTAGACCTTATGTCTTTTATAACTGTCCAAACTATACATAATTTGGGATGTGGGGGTTGACATAAAGCATCCATTCACTCAAAAAATATTTTTGAGTTCTTATTATGTCAGGCACTATGACAGGGTCTGGGGCACAATCCTTGACCTCGTGGAACTTATGATTTAGCAAAGAAACATAAGTAAGCAAATATAATCAACTTCAGGGTCTATGAAGTTACAGGGTATGATGAAAATAAATAGTAGTGGGATCTAAATTAGACTAGAGTGAGTTAAAAAACGTTTCCTAGTAGGAGTAAGCCCATAAATTTCTGTGCATGTCTGTGGAAGGGCAATGTGAGGAATAATGTACGGTACAGTGGTTAAGAACTTGGGCTTAGGACTTCTGTTGCTGGCCAAAATGGTGGGTAGATAGATAGATAAGAAAAAATACATGAAATGACAGTTTTCAAGACCCTGAACATCAGGCAACAAAGAACAGTGATCCCTGAGAGGCATGATAAAAACAATCTGAGCTCTACGATTACCCTACTGTTATGGGCAGAATTGTGTCCCCAAAACTTATCTGTTGAAGCACATTCTGAGATACTTCAAAATTCATTTGTTGAAAACAGAGGATCACATGGGAAGGCAGGAAAAAATAAAACAAGACGAAACCAGAGAGGAAGACAAACCACAAGAGACCTTTAATCATAGGAAACAAACTGAGGGTTGCTGGAGGGGAGGGGGGTGGGGGGGATGGGGTAACTGGGTGATAGACATTAAGGAGGGCATATAATGAGCACTGGGTATTATGTAAGACTGATGAATCACTGACCTCTACCTCTGAAACCAATAATACATTATGTGTTAATAACAGAATTTAAATTTAAAAAAATAATAATATAATAAATACAATAAAAAAATTCATTTATTGAAGTACCACAGAATGTGAAAGTATTTGGATATAAGGCCTTTAAAGAGGTGATTCAGTTGAAATGAGGCTGTTAAGATGGGCCCTAATCCAATCTGACTAGTGTCTTCTAAGAGGAAATTGGTTATACAAGAAGACTACAGGAATGACAGCAGAGAGAAAAGACAATGTGAGGACACAGGGAGAAGGCTGTCATGTGCAAAGCCAAGAAGAAAGGCCTCAGAAGAAACCGAGAAACCAAGCTTGCCAACATCTTGATCTTGGACATCTAAACTCCAGAACTGTAAGAAAATAATTTTTTGTTGTTTAAGCCACTTAGTTTGTGGTGTTTTGTTATGGCAGTCCTAGCAAACCAATACACCAATTTACTGCCTTAAGAGAATTTCGAGGCCACGGTAAAAGAAGGTGAACTTAGATGTAGCCAGGCAGACTTCCTGAGTTGAAGAGATGGAGCTAAGAGTCTATAGAAAAGTAATGCAGGAGGGTTCGGAGAGCAGAGTACCAGAGAAGAAAGAGTGCAGACAGAGCACTCTGGAGATCTGTGGTGGGTCTCCCTTGGATATTCAGTGGAGTCCTGATCAGTACATGCATGTAGAAAACTACCTGAGGCCTGGAAAAAAAAAGCCACCAGTGAGAATTAGAGTGAACAGTGTCCATGTTCTCCCAGGGACTAGAATAGTACAGGATCCCACCAAAGAGATTGGAAAATCCCATAATTCATGAGATATTGGGTAGCATACAAAGAAGCATCTTGCCTCAATACTCTCTTGCCCTCTACTAAAAGCTGCTCAAGTACCATCTATCAAATCTTAAAAGTAAGACCCTAAAGGATCAAATTGTGTCCAAGCAACTGAATTAAGTGCAACAGGGATACAAAAATATTCAACATGCAACAAAATTCATAATATCTGGCATCTAATTAAGTATAACAGGATAAAAAGAAGCAAGAAAACATAATCCATAATGAGGAGAAAAATCAATTGAAATTTATATACAATGCAATATTACTCAGCCATAAACAAATCTTGCCATTTGTAACGATGTGGATACAGCTAGAGAGTATAATGCTAAGTGAAATTAGTCAGTCAGAGAAAGACAAATACCATATGATTTCACTCATATGTGGAATTTAAAGAACAAAACAAATGAGCAATGGGGGGAGAAAAGAGAGAGGCAAACCAAAAAAACAGACTCTTAACTATAGAGAACAAACTGAGGGTTACTGGAGCAGGGAGGTGGGCAGGGGATGGGTTAAATGGCTGATGGGGATTAAGGAGGGCACCTGTAATGAGCACTGGGTGTTGTATGTAAGGGATGAATTCTACACCAGAAACCAATATTACACTGTGTTAACTAACTGGAATTTAAATAAAAATTTGGAAGAAAAAAAAAAAAAAAGAAATTGACCCAGAATTGACAAAGATGTTAAGATTTTAGCAGACAAGGACATTAAACCAGTTATTATAAAAGTGTCCTAGATGTTCAAAGAGTTAAGTAGAGGCATGGAACAAATGAAGAATAGACACAAATTAGCCTTCCCGAGATGAAAATCACTATGTGTGAGATGAAAAAATATAATGAATGGAATTAGTAACATATAAGACCAATGCAGAAGAAAAAAATTAGCGAACACGAAGGCGTAGGAATGGAAAATATCTAAAAGAAGACACACAAAGATAAAAGATCAATGGGGGCTTCTGGGTGGCTCAGTCAGTTAAGCAGCTGTCTTTGGCTCAGGTCATGATCCCGGGGTCCTGGGATCGAGTCCCACATCGGGCTTCCTGCTCAGCGGGGAGTCTGCTTCTCCCTCTGTCCCTCAACCCACTCTCATGCTCTCTCTCACTCTCTCAAATAAATAAACAAATAAATAAATAAATAAAATCTTTAAAAAAGAAAAAAGATCAATGAGAAAGAAAGGAAAAGAGCATCAGTGATCCAGAGGACACAGCTTGCAGTAGTATAATATATATGTAATTAGCATCGCTAAAAAGGTGGGGTGCACAAAAACTTTTGGAAAATACAAAGGCCACAATTTTTCCAAATTTGATAAATTATAAACCCACAAATCCAAGAAACTCAACAAACTCTAAACATAAGAAACATGAGGAAGAATGCATCAAGCCACTTTATAACCAAATTGCTCAAAATCAGTGATAAAGACAATATTTAGAGACAGAGAAAAATGATACTGTTACCTACAAAAGAAGAAAAAATAGGGATGAGTATTTCTCATCCAAGATGATGTAAATGAGAAGACAGCAGAATAATATTTTTAAGGTACTGAGAGAAAAAATACTAAAAAAGATATAGGATTCTATGCCTAGCAAAAATAATCCTTCAAAAACAAAGATGGAATAAGTCTGAGTCCAGTCAAAAATGAGATTTTCTAAGAGTGACAAATAAATAAGATCAGGCATCAAAAAAAAAAAAGATGGAATAAAGATATTTTCTGACATACAAAAGCTATAGAATTGTCACCAACAGACCACACTACAGGAAATGTTTTTTAAAAAAGAAATATTTCATCAAGCAAAAAGAAAATGAGACCAGATAGAAATATGAATCCATTCAAAGGAATGAAGAACACAGAATATGACAATGATATGGAAACATATATATTTTTCTTATTCCTTAAATTTATTTAAAATACAATTGACTACTTAATTATTAATAATAATAGTAACAAGACCTTGTGAGGCTTATAATACATGTACAAATAAAATATATGACAAAAAGGGCATAAAGGCCAGGAGAAAGAAAATGTATGTTCTTAAATGATAGGTGAAGTGGTATAATATTACTTGAAGGTAGACGATGATAAGATTAAGCTACAAAAAATAAACCTGAAAATAACCACTAAAAAGTAAAAGGTATATCGAGTACACCAACAGAAGATCTAAAATGAAGCGATACAAAATTGTCTATTATCCAAAAGAGGGCATAAAGAAGAAAATGGGAGCAAAGAACAAATAAAAAACAAATAGCAAAATAATAGACTCAAACCTAGCCATATCAATAATCAATTTCAATGTTAATAAGTAAATACTCCAATAAGACACAGATTGTCCTATTAAATAAAAACAAGACCCACCTATATTCCACTTATAAGAAATACACACAAACACATTTAAATTAAAAGGGTGAAAAAATATATATACTATGTAACACATGTCAAAAGAAAGCTAGAGTAGCTATATTAGATAAAATAGATTTTAGAACAAAGATTATTATCAGAGTTAAAGGTTATTTCATAATGATAAAGGCATCACTTTTTCTAGGCATAATTTAAAATATTTATATATATATAATGGGAGAGTTTTAAAATACATGAAACAAAAACTGATAGAAATGTAAGGAGAAAGACAAATCCACAATTACAACTGATTTTGATACACTTTTCTCACAAGAATTGACAGAATATGTGGACAGAAAATCAGCAGTGATACAGAAAACTAGAACACCATTATCAGTCAAGTTGACCTAACCAGTATCTATAGAAAGGAAAATACATGTTTATTCTTGTGCATATGCAACATTTACCAAAATAGACCATATTCTAGGCTACAAAAGAAGTCTCAGTAAATTTAGAGTCAAGTCACATGAAGTTTGTTCCCTGAACATAATGGAATTAAATTAGAAATCAGTAATAGAGAGATACCGAAAAATACCCAAATATTTGAAATCTAAACAGGAAACTTACATATATAATAACCCCTCTGTCAAAGAAGAAATCAGAAGGACATTTAGATAGAAAGTATTTTGAACTGAATAAAAATAAAAACACAGCATATAAAAAATTCTGGGATGTGACTAAAGCAGTACATAGAAATTTATAACACTAAATGTCTATTAGCAAAGAAGAAAGTTTGCAATGAGCACTGGGTGATGAATGGAAGTGTTGAATCACTATATACGGTACACCTGAAACTAATATTATAGTATGTTAACCAACTGGAATTAAAATAGAAACTAAAAAAAAATAAAAGAAGAAAGGTCTTAATAAATGATTTGAGTTTCCACACTAAAAACAAACAAACAAACAAATAAATAAATACATAGGGGCGCCTGGGTGGCTCAGACAGGTCAGCGTCTGCCTTCAGCTCAGGTTATGATCCCAGGGTCCTGGAATCAAGCCCCGCATCGGGCTCCCTGCTCCTCGGATACCCTGCTTCTCCCTCTCCCTCTGCTGCTCCCCCTGCTTGTGCTCTCTCTCTTTGTCAAATAAAGAAATAAAATCTTTAAAAACATAAACAAACAAACAAGTAAAACAAATTAAACCCAAACAAGGGAGAAACAGAAAGCAAGCAAGCAAGCAAGCAAGCAAGCTGAAAAGATCAGGGTGCGAATCAATGAAAAAGAGAAAAAATATAGAAAAATCAATGAAACCAAATGTTGGCTCTTAGAGAAGATTAATAAAAGTGATAATCATTAACCAGACCTAAAAGAAGAGATATGACACAAATTTCCAGCTGTTAGGACTGAGAAAGGTGACATCACTCCAGATTCTACTGAAGGAAATAAAGTAATATTATGAAAAACTTTATACCTATACACTGACAACTGAAAATGAAATGGACCAATTCCCTCAAAGACACAAACTACACAAACTCACTCCAGAAGAAACAGAATAACTCAATGAATTTGAATTTGTCGTTAAATATCTTCCCACAAAGAAAACTCTAGGCCCAATGGCCATCACTGGTGAATTTTATCAAACATTTAGGGAAGGAATCATTAATTCTATACAAACTCTACCAAAAAATTGAAGTCACGGGAATGCTTTCCAATTTATGAAAACCAAAGACAGTGTAAGATAATAAAATTACAAACCAGTATCTCTCATAAACATAGATACAAAAATTCTAAACAAAATTTTGGCAAATCCAACAATCTATAGAATGACCAAAAGGGGTTGATCCCAGGACTGTAGGATTGGATTAACATTCAAACATTGATCAATGTAATTAGCTTTATTAAATGTAATATCATCTCAATAGACATAGAAAAGGCATTTGTCAAATTATAATGTCCATTTCTGATTTTAAAAAACTGTCAGGAAATTAGGAATTGAGGAGAATTTCCACAACCCGAGGAAGAACACCTACAAAAAACCTAAAGTTAACATCATAGGCAGACATGCATTAAATATTAGCTGTCATTAGTATTTTATTTCTTTTCAATGCCAAGGAAAAACAGAAAGTAAAACTCAGTCTTATATATACTCAAAAATCTCCTTCACCAAATTTTGAGTATAAACAAAGCAGGAAATAGAAAAGTACCAAAATACAAATCACTTTAAATCTCTAGCTACAGTATCTACAAAACAAGGAAAGTTATTAACTGGGACCGATGGCCCAATAGAGAGCAGACCATACTTTGCATCTGGGATGAGCCCCGTTTCCCTTGTGAACCTCATTTCTACTAGAGCCCTCTGGCCTCCTCTGCAAATCCATACACAATTCTACCACCTGGTAACCCTGCAGGGCAGCCCAAAGCAATTACTGCTTTCAGGAGATATCACATCTTTTTTTTTTTTTTTTTTTTTTTTTTTTTTTAAAGATTTTATTTATTTATTTGAGAGAGAGAGTGAGAGAGAGAAAGAGCACAAGAGGGGGGAGCGGGAGAGGGAGAAGCAGACTCCCTGCTGAGCAGGGAGCCCGATGCGGGACTCGATCCCGGGACTCCAGGATCATGACCTGAGCCGAAGGCAGTCGCTTAACCAACTGAGCCACCCAGGCGCCCGATATCACATCTTTTTGATAATTCTGCCAAACTATCATTTTAATAAACTTCTGAAGTCCTCAAGGTAAAATTCAAAATGTAATTCTGAGCAGTCTGCTCTATTTAGAATTCCTGTCAAATAAGTGATCCAAATTACACCAAAGACGGCATTAATTCTCCCGTGAAGAAACTTCCATTGTCATCTTCTGCTTCAACTATTCTAGTTTAATAAATGTCTAAGGAAGATATTCAATAGACATCCACACTGATTAGTGTTGTGAATTAACATTTTCATTTCCCAACTAAGTCCTAAACGGGACAGTGAAACTTAGTAAAAAAGACAAATTAACTACAGAACTATCTCCTTACCATCTACCATACGATAGGAAGAAAAACAATATATGTATTTTGAAATATGAGTTATAGAACGTTACCATAGAAAAACAATAGAAAAAAACATGACACCTGCAATATATACCAATATGAATATTTGCTCAGGCATTATAATGGTTGCTTTATTATGTATTACCTGCATATTACCACCTTACAATGACTGTTACGTATCTTATTTCACAGATGAGAAAGTTGAGGCACAAATCGTTAAGTACATCTGTGATATTACAAATCTGGTAAGTAGTACAGCCAGTATTTATTCATCAACAAATGGAAAGTAATCTCTCAAATGACCATCAGGATACATTCAATAAGTCACTGGGCCATCAAGATGAGATACCATTCTTTTACCTAGTGGAAAAAGGGCAATTCTGGAAGGAGAGGTGGGTAAGAAAATGCATGACTGCAAGGGGCATTAAGCCAAAAAAATTTTAGGAAAGTATGTATGTGCAGGTTGAATGTGTAGAAATTGATTCCCTACACACCTCTTGGAAATTCTTTACATATTTCCAGGAGCACACACACTCTTTGAAGAGGACCTAGTTAATACATGCCAGGCATACATTAAGTACTCAGTAAATGCTGATGATTACAGAGAAGGAACGTATTGAACTACACATACAAATACGCTGGTCATCACAAAAACTGCAGTTTTCAACCTGACTATTAATTAATTGACATCCTGGATTCTATTGCTCTCTAAACCTGAACTAGGTAGCTCCTGATGCTACCAGACCTCTTTTGGAATTTTGATAGATTTTTTTTTCTAAATCAATATGTCAACTGTCCCCTCCTGCCAATATTTAATATTACCCTGTTACCTGATATTTGCACATCTATCCAATCAATGTACATAAATCTATTTTAAAATAATAAGAGATAATCCCTAAAACTCTTTTCTCTTTCTTGTTTTTTTTTTTTAGTATGAAAAACCAAGTAAAGACTCAAGAAATGGATTGTTTGTACCATGTAGTTAAGCAATTTAGGTCAGTATCTACTGTGTCCATGACTGTGATAATTGGAGGAGATAAACAGTCATCAAAACAACAGCAACACAATTTCAAAACCTAGTGTGAAACTTGCTTATAATTGTAAATCATGTTTTTTAAAAAGATATTTCTGTTATTTGGCTTCTCATTGCTTTCTATCAAGGAATTGATTTCTTCCACTTTTAAATCATTACAATTAGTGAAGCAAGCTAATATCTATCAAAGTTAGAGTAACAATAGAAAATACCCAGCACTACTGTCGGCCTGACCTTCTTAGCAGCACCCAGCAGCTCATTCTAGTTTTAGATTCTCATATTATCCTCAGAGAATCAACAACAGGAATTCCACTGTGAGTGGAATAGTGTGTCATAATCTTCCACACATATCATTTTATTTGATACAATACTTTGACGAAATCGAGGAATTGCATCTTATAGTTAAGAAAACTGTGTCTACAGATTTCAGTACCTTTCCCACTGTCTCCAGTGCCTCACTGCAGTAAAAGTGAGCCAATAAATATGCTGTACATGCTACTGGGCAGGATGTTGGGTGATCAAAAAGTAAATTTATCACAAATCCTCACTAATTGAGAATCCAGTGCACGTTTTCCCCAGGTGGCTCCAGTTTGTAGCCAAAGGCCAAAACCTGCAGCTTCTCTTTGAAGGGCAGGATTGGAAAACAAAGCTGTACAGTTAGGAAGGTGAGACAGAGCTGCGGGAGAGAGATCCAACAGGTAAACAAAAACCTTTTTGTTCCTATACACATGCTTAAAAACTTCTCAAATGCAGGGACAGAATATTTAGAAAATAAGTTTTAATTCCAAAGCTAGTTTTGAAAGTAAATTTGTTGCTATTTCAGCAAAGGTGGTGATGAAAATTCGCCATTAGAAAAGATAAATGTCTCTTCAGTTCTCATAAATGTGTGGTAACCCTACAAGCAGATATGACCAAATTTTCCAGAGAATGAATGATGACAAAAATGGTGTTTCTACAGATACAATGTAGCTTCCAATGAAAGCTTGCATGTTTAAGAATCAGTATTTTCTCTAGTTGGTGGGGTACGAAGAGGTTCTGTCCTGCAGTGTGACTTCAAGCAAATATCTTCACTGCTCTGGGCCTGTTTACTCATTCATAAAGTAAGGGGCTTGGACTGTGTATGTCCATTAAGTGTGAGCCTAGAATTAAAAGTGAATGCTACCAGAGGCTAACTGTAGCCAACAAGAAGCTGGGAAATGAGATCACACACAATTTATAAATCTGTCTTGCTCTCCTTGGCTTGACACAGTGTGGAAATGCATCAAGCATAAAATTTTACCTCTTTCCTCAGTATTTGATATTTACAAGATAATTATCATTATAAATAATTTCCAAAGAGGTGATTCATAAACAGAAATATTTTCAATTACTACTATTGCTGCTCTATTGGTAGCCTACATTTATTGAAACCTTTATTATGTGCTAGGAACCAAGCTAAGGACATCACATATATTTTTATCCATCTATCTATCTATCTATCATCAGCTTTGAAACTTATTTCCTATATTGGCAATTTCAGGCTCAAGTAGAGTAAATTGTAGCTTAAGGAGTAAGTTGCAGGAGACTCCTAGAAGGATGTTTATGAGTATAAAAGCTTCAAAATAATTTATTTTTAGTGACTTACAGGGAATACTGAATTTTCCTTCCAGGAATTTTCTTTCATCTTTCCTTATTCCATTCCATACATGCATACACACATACATACAGATATATTTTAATACCCAAACAAATCTGTGATGGAGGTACTATTATTTTCAGCCCTTTATAGAGAAGGATACTGAGGCTCACTAAAATAAAGTCTTCGAGGTCTCTCAGCTCAAAGTTACAAGTTGTGTCTGTCCAAAGCCATGCTCTTGGCCAACATGCAATGTCAATATAAAGTTTAATGTCTCCATTGGTAATGCTACCACCCTGTTTGTGGAATAGCTAATAGAAAATTTAGTTTTATCCAAATTATCACCTAAGTCAAATTAATAAAATACTATTTATATATCTCTATGATAATAGAGTAAAATAACTATACATTTGCCTGAAACAATAACAATTAAACCTATCATTATGAAATGTGATAAAAGCCAAACTTTACCATATATTTTTTTTAAACCAGAAGTTTCCATATTAAGCCAAAAGTTGTTGTGCTTCTAGGTTTTTCCTACCAATCTAAAAATATCTTTTAGACAGTACCATGATAATTGCATGTCTTCTAATAAATTAAAAATGAAAAATATGACTGAGTGTCCTCTAAGTATTTTAATGCTGTCTCAAATGATCTTGGGCACAAATGATATTACCTATATTTGAGGAAACATTGAAGCTCAAATATGTGAACATCTCTGTACTAGGCCAATTTCACTGCAAAATAAATTACATTATAAAAAATGTAGATCATGCCTAAAATGAGGGTAATGGAATGTGTATCATTTCAGTAATTGCTTTTTACCACCTAAGCTTAAGATTCAAAACAGTACTGAAAACTTACAGGAACTGCATATTTTAAATTGTGAATGTAATCAATCCAGAAAGAAATTAGAGATGATGTTGCTAGAGGAAAGCAACTTCTATTATTTTGTAATAGCTCAAAGTTGCTCATTACATTTCATTTTTGGAAAAGTCTAAATTCAGCTTCTAAGAATCATCTGCCAATTTATAATTTTAGAATTATCAACAACTTTAAAATAACAGAATTTGCATATTTTTTCTAAAAATTACTTTTACATATCTCTCAAGAATATAAGTAATAAGCTTGATTTATAAGTCCTGCAAATACTTAAAAGACTAACAGTTAATGCAAAAGGACTCATTAGCTACAAACGCCATCTTGTGGTCCACGTTTTTATTATTTTTGTCGTATTAGTCTGGAACTCTAACTCAAGATCTGCTAAAGAAAGAAAGAACCCTGGATATAATTTATTCCCTTTCTCTCATTTTTACATATGGGAAAATTGGAGCTCCAAAAGGTCTAATACATTGGAAATCTTTAGAGAAAGAATTAATACAAGAGCCAAAATTTGAATTCAAATCTTTTCAACTCATACTTTTTCTATCCCTTACCATCATTGTTTTTGACCAATAATATGCATGATGTCCAGCTTAGTACTAGACACTTCAAACACCAAGCTTATCTGTGTTTGTTTAACCACATCTTGAAAGTACAGCAAACTACAAGGAAGAGCACATTTACCTTTGAATTACTGAAAAATTATCAAGGCACAGCTATGAGGTTTCAGTGCATTATTTTAAAGCATTTCACACATGTGTTCTAATTTTATTCTCCTAAAGATTTATGAGTTCAGTGTGTGGACAGGGGTGGGGAAGGGGAGGATTATCAATACGTCTACTGACAAATTAGAAAACTGGGTTTAGAGAAGACATGATTAAGATTTTACAATTAGCTAGTGGCAAGCATCCTGATATCCAACTTTAATTTTTTTCATTAGTCAGTCCACCTTTTTTCTTCAAGATGTTATATCATGCAGTGTGTACATGTGCATGTCTTAAATCCCTTCCTTTTCTTTATGGGAATTACATAGTTATTGATCTGTAGAATATAGTCTATCATTTACGAAGCACAATCAGATGAAAGTCCTTGATTCAGAAACTAGATACTTTCAGAAATTATAAATATGTAATCTTCTATTCAAATCCTTGATTAGCTTAACAACAGAAAAATTCATCTAATCCAAAGGATGGGAAAGAGGCAAAGACAGTCTATGCTCTAGCATAACTGTCCATTTCACACCTAAACTTAACTTCATTTGTACAGATAATTGAGAAATAATATCACAGAATATAAGAGATTAATGCGAATTTTTTTAAGAGAAGTTTTTAAGAAAGCAGAAACCTGAAAAACACAAAAATCTTCAAGACTCACGAAACCTAATAAAAGATGTCCATGGTTATATGAAAATGTGAGCTGTAACTATGGCTTTTGAATGTACAATTCACAACAGAAATTCTCACTTAATAAAACAACAAGATACAGCTGACTCTTGAATGACAACAGGTTTGAACTACTTATCTGCATATTTTTTACAGGACAGTACTCTATATGTATTTTCTCTTCCTTATGATTTTCTTAATAAGATTTTTTTTCTTTAGCTTACTTTAGTGTAAGAATACAGAATATAATATATATAACTTACACAATATGTGTTAATTGACGATTTTACCAGTAAGGCTTCTGGTCAACAGTAGGCTATTAGCAATTAAGTTTTTGGGGAGACAAAAGTTGCACACAGATTTTCAGCTGCACGAGGAGTTGGCACCCCTCACCCCCGCGTTGTTCAAGGATCAACTGTAGTTAATTACATAATTACTTTAGAATTCTAAAAATGACAATTGATTTTAAAGTTTCCTTAGAAGTAAATAAAAAATCACACCCTGTTACA
The DNA here is from genome assembly GCF_002201575.2 of Neomonachus schauinslandi. Taxonomy (NCBI): domain Eukaryota; kingdom Metazoa; phylum Chordata; class Mammalia; order Carnivora; family Phocidae; genus Neomonachus; species Neomonachus schauinslandi. The sequence continues at coordinate 81,905,855 of NC_058406.1, read as the reverse complement.
TATTTATATAATTGACTGTTTTATATATTTTATATAAAACTTGAATATTAAATAGATTATAAACTTTTAAATGAGAAAGGACACTATGTTTAGCCTGAGATGAGCAGACTCTTAGAAAATAGATGGAACTGCAGAGCAGTGCTTCTCAAACTATCGATGGTGAAGAACACAACTTTTCCTTTCAATCTTCAAGGACCATTAAGTGATGCTACTGAGCATGACTAGTCTGCAGTACATGAAGCCACATGAATCACCACAAAAGCCGAAAGATACTGGCCAATACTTAATTGGCCAATACTTAATCAACATAACAAGTCTACTAATCATCTACCTAGATGTCATGGCGATGTCTAATTGCTGTAGAAGGTTTTAACTGATTACTTTCAACTTCTAATTTATCTTGTTATGAATCTGCAATAAACAACTTATGGACTGGGCATCAGTCCACACTTTAAGTAGCATTACTTTAGAGATCAACATAATTACCTAAGGTTTCCCAAACTGTGTTCCATGACATGCTAATCCTGCAAGAAGTGCTGATCTAGTCAAGGAAATTATATCTTCAGATTCACAAACCATATAAGCACATAAAGTAAGCTAAGAACTTCTTTAGGAAATAAACCTGTTTAACTTTATTTAATCCAAACTTCTTTGACTACAGAACTTTTTCTTTCAAAAGTATCACTCATTAACATTACAAAACACTAATTTTCTACAAAATGCATTGAGAGACTCTAGTATAGACAGAATTACTGATTTACATTATTCAACAATTGCTCAAAAACTCCCAGTGGCAAGGAATTTATTTCTTTACAATGCAATTTAATATAATTTAGAAAATTGTAACATAAAGGAAATAGTTTTGTGTGTGTGAGTTCAAATTATACAATTTCCAAGAGTTGGTTTTAGATATATTATCTGAAGCAACGATAAAATGTGTAACCCTTCTTCCATGACTGCCCTCCAAATACCTTTCTTCTTTTCTAATTTTTTGAATGAAGATGCATTTCTAAGACCATTATCACCACAACCTTATTCTGACTACATCTTAGTCTGCCAATGTTTCTTTCAAAATGCATCATTAGGACTGAATTCAGTATTTGGAATGGCTAGTGAAGGATGTAGATAATTACTTTGTTCTATTTTTTTAAGTCAGAAGTGTTTTTCCAGCATAACAAGACTTTAATATGGCTCTCATAAAACTTAAATTTGGAAGAGAGCAAATTTCAATGTCATCCCCAGATAAAGACTTAGTGAATTAAATGAGCTGACTTCCACAAAGTATACTATTATTTCACACGCTGAAGATAATTTTATTGCGAAATAATTTTGGCTTGAGTCTAAAGATTCCTTTGGAAAAAAGCTAGTTAGAGGTAGATTTACAACTTGGAAGATGAGAGCAGGACCCTGTCGTCAATGTAGGGGATAATATTTACCTTCTTACTTGCAATAGTAGGGGAACATTCACCTGTATCACCTGTATCATTGTTCCAGGATTACCCAAAACTTTCTCTGAAACTAATTTTAGTATTTACCTAGGAAAGAAAAACAGTCTGCATTTCTCCTGGGTGAGCAGAAGTCTGTTGATCTTCCTGACTAAGTCAGTTTAGAACTAAGGGCTACAACGAAGGCTTAGTAAGCACTGCTTTGGGGCTGGTAAAAGAAGGGCTTTGGCATTGCTCACTGGAAAAGAGAATTTACCCAGACTCCTCTTTTACTGGAAATGGATAGCTGTTGTTTTATTATCTCTTCAAATATACTGGATTTTAGTTACCTTTTATTTATATTTGCCTAAATCTTTCAACTTATACTTTCATTCTCCTTGATGGAGAAAACAAGAATGAAATAGAATTGAAGTAGTTCTGTCTTTTCAGCTTCCATAACACGGTTTCCATTAGAGGTTCACTTTACTAATTTTATTAGAGCTTATTAATTCCTAGCTTTCTTGCATCCAAAGAGGCTCCTCAACACCCACTTCCATGGGACTTTGATACTCTTTGGAAGTCATTCACTTTTTCCTCCCAAACCTCACTTCTTCCTGAAATGTGACTCCTGACACTGTTTCCTCTGTCTTCATGTTTGTATCCTGTTGCGTCTTTGCCTTTCATAGTCCATGGTCTGCAGGTATGATCATATCTGATTCTTTAACTGCTTCCCTTTTACTTTTTAGAATTGTTCATTCCTCTTATGTCATATTCTTTTTTTCAGTCTGTGACTTTGCAATTACAACTGAATTTTCTGTAACTTTTTAAAACCACTTTACTAAATTCGAGGGAGTATGACTGAAAATGGCCAGGGTTTCCTTCCTTTGCTCTTGCCTCCCAGAATGTGAAAAGGGTACTTTCTTCCCAGGTTTCTGTCATGTTCTAGAACAGTTCCTCTCTGTTGGATGGAATTAAGTCTAAGGAAGCTATTCCCCCTCACTGCTTCTTTTAATTCATGTAGATGAACAGAGTCCATCATTTATCTGATCCCAGTTTTCAAAAGAAGAATGAAATTTTGGACAGAAATCTAAATGCCACCCAGAATTCTGCTTATCTGGCAGTTTTATAATCATTATTAATATAGACTGACCTCTTCAAGTCACCATGCTTGGGAGCTCTCTTTACCAGGACCAAGGTGTTTTAAATTTACAAAATTTATAACACACTCCAAACTATGTAGTGCACCCCTGAATTGAAAACAAACAACTCTTTCGCTAGAATTTATTTTACCATTCCCCAACATAACAAGGAATATATTTTTAAATAAATACAACTATACTTGAACTTCTGGGACGTTCAATGCTCATCTATTACTTACTTTGTAGGACTACTATAACATATATATATGTTTGTGTGTCTTTTTAAAATTTCTCTAATTTTCAAGTGGTCCATAAATAACTACTCTTGGATTTTAGGAAAACATTAGCTGTATTATTCATCTGGCTAGATGGTATACTTTTGCAATGATTTTTTTCTTTCTTCATTTATTTTCCAGAAAATGTCCTATGCTATAATAATTTTTTTGTTTCCAACACTTCCATGTTGACACATATATTTGTATTATTCCATAGTGATAGAACCCTTCGATTAAATCTGTTCATTACAATTCAAGTAAATAAAACTAATTTAAATACTCTTCCATTAAAACAAAGCCATAGTAATCAAGTGAAAAATACATAGACTTACTGTTCTTCCCCAGTAAATTCTAAGGTCTGAATGGCAAGATTTAAAGTTTGAATTTGGATGCTCCATAGTGCTTAGCACAGGATTTTGATGGTAACAGAATCTTAAAGGAATGATTTGACATGAGACAACTGACATTCTTAAATAAGATTCATATAATTTGAAATGAAATGTCCTCTGGCCTGGTTATTTCTTGAAATTCTTATCCAGAAAGTTTTTAAAGTCTAATGTTCATAATTATTTGTAATAGTATTGTCTGTGACAGCAAAAAAATAACATAGAGGTTCAACTATTAGTTGTTACCTTTGCTAAGAGAAGTATATTAACATGATTGTATTATGTTAAGATTATACATTATACAGAAAAGTAAACAAATGAGAAATATGGAATGCAAAATAACACATACCCACTATAATCATCATGACACAGAATAAATAAGTCATCATGTTTTTCTGAAGACACATTCAGAAAGGGTCATGTAGAAATCTTAAAATATTTTGACCTGAATATAGCAAATTATTTTTCTATAATTGTATTTAAATATGCCACTCTCTCTAGGAGAAAAGGTTACAGGCATTCTTTCTTTTTAATTTATATATTAGTGTACCTAGCTTTTGTTTGTTTTTAGTGTGCACATATATTAATTTTATAACCACAAAAATAAAACTATGAAACAAGGACTTCCATACATTAATATCATACAGTAAACTGCACAAAGGCATAAATTACATTACTTTAAGTATTACATTCACTTAAGTATTATATTCACTTAACTATAAACTGGTTTATTTGGCAAAAATTAACATTATGTGATCTTTTCACTATGATATTAAAATTGAACTTTCAAAGAGTATATTCTTTCAGTTTGCAATACCTACCAAAGACCACTTCCTTTCAAATCTCTCCACCATCATCATAATCATCATCATTAACATCAGCATAAACAACCACATAAACAGACACACTTCTGTACCTACCAGAGAACAATTAGAAAACGTCCATGCACTTAATCTAGCATGTCATGTTTTATGGTTTTAACATCCCTCCACATTTTATCAGGAAGTAATTTTCTTTGGTTATTTGGGTACCAATATACTTTGAAATTACTCACCCATGTTCATTTGGAATTTTGTTGTAATGCTTTGTTAATTCTTGTTTTTAAAAATAAGTGAAATTTATTCTTAATTCTAATTATTGGTCATATAGGACAAAATGGAAATAGCTTCATTTTACTTATTTAGAGTTCGCTTGGAGATACCTGTTTTATATTTGATATCAACTATCTCCAAGTAAATTCACACATCTAAATACTACATTTCAATATGACAATAGTTGGTTTCCTATACAGACCCATGCCTCATATTTATAATCTGATTTTCCTCTCTCACTTTGAGATTTAAATTTTAAGTTATAAACGAGCTGTGACCATTTCACTTCATAAAACAAGTCCAAAGGCAAATGTTTATACCCCAATTCATCTATCATACTAGGGACAAACCCCTTCGGGGATTTATATTTGCAAATGTTGATTAAAAAAAAAGTATTTCCGTAATAATGTGATTAAATTAAAAAAGGAAATGGAAAGATTCTGGAACATTTCACTTCTCTGTATATCTAAGATATTCTGAAGTTAACAGATAACAGCAGACAGTTACTGTTTCAGGCCACACAGTCTATGTGCTAATTAGGAAGCCTTGATTATTTAAGGGCTCCAACTTCCTGATTATGCTTGGACTGATACAGCAAATCAGCTAAAAGTTATTCACTCAGGGGAAAAACAACAAATAATTGAAACTGTAGGGTTTTTTTGAATTGAAAGAAAACCAATGATTCCTTCAAAGTTACATATTTAAGATGCAGTGCACTTGATACATTTTAGTAACATTTAGAAATATAATTCATTTGGAGGAAAGAGTTAAAAACATACTGATATAAACTGCTGTGAAGAACAAGATTAGCAATATGGCAATATGGCACAGTGATGCTAATTTAACAATATTTTATATAAACTGAATTCAGTCTATGAGAATGACAAAAATATGAATTTGTATGACAGGTATAGTCAAAACCCAAACATTTCAGTTGGAGTTCAGTGGAATTGCTATGAACACTTTCCCTTAAAAAAATAAAGTCCACACTTAGAAAAAAATTTTTGCAGATCCTATCACTTAAAGGAAAAAACAGTGCATTTGTCACGTGATTTTTATACCCTAATATATTTATGTTTTATAATCATAATCACTTATAGTATATTGCATATTTTAATTTTCGAGGCATTTTCTTATAAATTATTTTGGTTGGTTGTCATAACAGTTCTGTAACATCAGAATGAACAGTTCTAATGTAAAGGAGAGAGAAGGCTATTTTTGTGGATTTAAATAGTTAAGGGGTAATAAAGCCTATGGTGTGGTCAATGTGCTTTATTCAACAAAATATTTTAAACCATTTCCAAATCTGAGACTTATGGGAAATTCCTTTGAGATAATTGAATTTACTTAAGGTTGTTAATGTAGAATAAAAAAATTAAGGAGAGAGAGAAAACGATCTTTTCAATCACTTGAGGCTCTAGGCCACTGCCATGAAATCCCTGTGTCAGGTCACATCTCCGCCTGGTGCTGCAACTGTTCCCTAACGATTAGGTCTCATCACGTCCAGCTGTGTTGCACTCTGACCCATAAAAGCCAGAGTGACCTTTCTAAAAGGCAAGTCTGATAGATACTGTTGTTTCCCTGCTGAAAACTCTTCAATGGCCTTTCCTATTTCCCTTAGGATGAAAAATAAAAGACTTAGTATTATCAGGCCCTCTTCAACCCAGTGGGGTTCAGGACACGTGGCAGCAAGATATGGCACCTGGCCAGACTGAGTATTTTAAGCTGAAGTACTTTGAGACTTCGGCAGAAGCAGAAAAGTCACTTGGAACTTTCACAACCCTCATCCCCTGATGCAGGTGATAAAACCCTCATATGAAAGGTGCCTTCCTTATATCCAGAGGAAAGAGACGTCCTTATCAAAGGGAAGCAGCACAAAGAAGACACCTAACAAACAGGACTTGTTAAGTTTGTTTATTATGCTTACCTCATACTCCTTAATCTACCAGATTTCTACACAACTACCCACCTTTCATCAATTCTCGCATAAAATACTCAAGTCTGTTTCTTCCAGACTCTATGTCCTTAGGAAGGCTTCCGTGTCTCAGAGAACTCACATTAAATCAATTTGCATACTTTTCTCCTATCAATTTATCTTCCTCATTTTAATTTTCAGACCTAGCCAAGGACGCTAAGAGGGTTCAGGAAAACTTTTTCCTCCCCTACCAAAACCTTGTTTTTCAACTCAACACGACCTGTGCTTCTCTAGCCTCCAAAAAAGAACCTCCGTTATTTGAACATGTTCGCTCACTTCTAGGATTTTCTGCATGTGTTTTCTCTGACTGGAACTCTTTCTCACATCTTTATCCGTCTACCTTATTCATCATTCAGGTCTCAGTTTAAACACACCCTCTGCAGAACCTCCCTCATTCCTTCTAGATCAGGTTAGATGCCTTTGTAATGTCTTTCTAAGCTAGAATGACTTATACTTTATTATAATCTTTTGCATTAATTGTCTGTTCCCCTGGGTGACTGTGCCTCCATGAGAAAGGCACTGTATTTGTCTTGCATGCTGTGGTCCCCTCCAGGGCCCAGCACAGGGTCTGCTGGAAGTAGGGGCTTAAGAAACTCATGTTAAATGAAAATATCATTATCAGTTCATCTTTCAAAATATACAGTATTTTATAGTATTAAACTGACATGCACTACAGACTACAAAGCATAAAAAATAATATTCTTAATGTACCAATTTCATATAGTCATTAATCCAGCCAGAGATAAGGTGAAAGATGTATGTTTAAAATGTACCTGCTAGGAAGAGTATGTTTAGAATATGCTAGGTTAAAAAAAATGTGATAGTATAAAATTTATTTAAAATAACAACTACCTTGGGGAACTGTTAGTTGTAAAAAAATAATCATTTGAAAAGCAAAATGATGACTAGGTTCTATCTTGAACTAAAAAAAAGAGAGAAGGGCTGAACTAAACTAAACTGAACTAAAAAAAAAAATAGAAGAGCATGCTCTTTTGTTGAGGTTTTGAACAGCTACAGAAGGTAAGGTGGAATCGGCAGGGACACAAGATATAGGACCTGATTTGATTTTCTGCTCGTTCAAACCTCTGGTCCTTTTCTCATGTTGCAAACCCTTTCTAACATAAGAGAAGGAAAGGAAGAGGAAAGATAGGAGAATCAGTAGGAAGCATTACCAAGTGCTTTTGAAAAATTCAAATCCTTCCAAAACACGAAAATATGGGGAAAACAAATAAAGCAAAATGGTATCATATTTCTTTCTCACATCAAGGCTCAAATTAGGCACTTGGGGCATGCTGTGTAAGAAGGAAGACTTTCATCCTTCCTCCACATAAACACATTTGTTTCAGTGGGTGGGTTCAGCATTACTCTCTTGGCACCAAGCCACCAAGGAGGCTTTTGAATGTGACACTTGGTTCCTTAATAGACTCTTGCAACAAAGGACAGACAGAAAGTTAGAAAGGATAACTTTCATAAAATGAAGCAATATCATGTATCACTAATTACCTGTTCATAATAGTGGATATTCTCCTCAGCCATATCTGTAAATGCTGACTTGATATCATTTTGCATATTGTGTTTCCATCTTTCCCAATCTGCTTTCAGGGCATTATTAGCACATTCCACTTTATCTTCAAGTTTTCCAATCTCTTCTGTAAGCTGAATTAGATCACAAAGAGAGAAGCATCAATCTACGATCTACGTATTCTTGTTACTGAATGAATTCATCAAATCTAAGCCAATCATTTTATCAAAACAGCTTAAGAATAATTCTTTGTTTGGAAAGTCACCGGCATTTACCCTTTGCACTAACCAGTTATAGTAAAAAGAAGACTGGATTCAGCCAGAGATGCTGAGTAGAGTTCTAAGGTCTGCCACCAATTAGCATTTGACCTTGGCTAAGTCCCTCAAACCTTGGGCTTGGGTTTCACTATTTATAAAACAGAGGAAATTGAACTACAAGTTATCTCAAAATTTTTTGCATTAAGTCTCATTACCACTATTGTTTATGGTGATAATATTTATGTTAAGAGGTATGGTTTCATTCCCCAGCTTCCCATTCCTGGGCCTCATTTTTCAGTTGTTTTTAGAAGGATCAATTAACTGACATGTTATAACATCCACTCTGATTATGCAGTCCAACCTGGAGGCCCAGGGGATTAACCTGCCAAACATCACGGAGCTAGTAACAGAGGCAGGTTTATATCTCAAGACGCCTGACACTGAGTCCATGCACCATCAGACAGGTTTAGTGTGATATTTACACCTCCTCCTATCTCACCCACCAACCTCTGAGCATGTAATCCATCAATGTATTGTTTTGTATTTGGTGTATTTACATATTAATACATATATTTATACATACTTTATTTATGTACACTATTTATTCATAGGTTCAGCACATGTTTTATTTTTTTTTATTTATTTTTTTTTTTAAAGATTTTATTTATTTGAGAGAGACAGAATGAGAGACAGAGAGCACGAGAGGGAAGGGGATCAGAGGGAGAAGCAGACCCCCCACCGAGCAGGGAGCCCGATGCGGGACTCGATCCCGGGACTCCAGGATCATGACCTGAGCCGAAGGCAGTCGCTTAACCAACTGAGCCACCCAGGCGCCCCAGCACATGTTTATTAAGTGCCTTCTCTGTACCAGGCATTCTTCTAGGGCTTGGAGATTCAGCAGTGAAGACAACAGACAAAAAAATCCCTGCTTGTACCAGAGCTTATACTCAACCGGGGAGAGACAAACAAAAAGCAAGATAAATGAAACAGGAACTATCGATCGAAAAATTAATGCTAAAAAGAAAAATGAAGCAGAAAAGTAGGGGATGTAGGATGATGCAAGTTCACATAAGATGACAGGGGCAAGCCTAAATGAGGAAGCGTCATTTGATTAAACATCTGGAGTCAATGTGAGAGTGAACCATGAGACTCTCAGGAGAAAAATCATTCCTGGCAGAGGAAACCACAGGGTAACAGCCTGGAAGTGGAAGCTTGCCTGGATGGCCCGAGAAGAACGTGGAGACTGGCATGGCCATGGCACATAGTGGAGTGAACAACAAAGGGAAGGTTCTAGGAGATGAAGTCACAGAAGGAACGGGTGACCATATCCTACTGAGCCATGCAGTTTGTGGTAAAATTCATGGATTTTATGGGGTGAGATCCTAGGCTGGGAAACTTCGAGCAGAAATGACACCATCTCTCTCATATTTTCAAAGGGGCATCATGCTTTACCACTGTGGTGTGACTGAAAGTATCTGAAACAGGCAATTACTTAAGAAGATCCCCATTTCAGAGGCGTTAAAATGTGAAAATGTCTTAGAATCAAAATACGTTATTTTGCTTCAAATGCTCATGTGAATTATTACTCTTATTATTATTTTCATCATCATCATTATTATTTTTGCTATGGAATTTCACTTTTCTATCCTTATTTCATCACAGCTTTATTTGCTTTTATTTCCTAAGAATAGACATTTGGTATTATACAAATTTTCCATTGCCAATGGGAGATCTATTTTAATAGTAAGGTTGACTTCCATGTTTTTTGCGGGGGAAGGGAGATATTTTTGTACTTGTTTTGTGTGTTAACTATCTCAGTGAGGCCACTTACTACTTTTTGAGTATGTATACTCTTTGGGCTGATTATTTTGTTAAATCTTAGAGAATCCGTCTAAAGAGTTGTTAATGGTATATTAGTGGGATATCTGATGGTGGGCTGTGGATACTAGGGGATAAGCTAAGAGTGAAATTGCTGAAAGTCCAAATATTTCAAACAGGATCGGGGTGTGCTGGAAAAAGTTCAGGGGTGGGTTAGAGAACTTCACTCCTCTGGGTTGTTGGATGAAATTGTGCCATTTTCATAGCCAGATGGAAATTATTAGCAAAATGTCTCTCTTGCATAGAATCAGGAGGTACATACACCAACTGTAAACTCACTGTTATTCTCCTCTGCTTAGCTTGTGCAGTCTAAAATTGCTATGCACTGCAGTGGGATTACTGGCAGACTGCTCTATTAAAATTGGCTTTGGAAACAGAGTATCTAAGTCATACATATTTTATCTTTCTCCCCTTCCTGACAGTTTAGCATGATGTCCCAGCCATAAGGGGTTTATAAGAGTTTTCCCTTGATCAATCTGCAACTCCCTCTCATAAAAGCCCTTGGAAGTGGTGGTTTGGCTGGTTGGCGCTCCTGCTCTGGCTGAGAGCTACTAGAGAAGTCCTGTCCTGTTCTCTGACCTCACTCTCACCTACAGAAAAGAAGGTTTGTAGCCTTACCAGCACAGCATTGGGATTAAGAAGACTGATAACAAGTTAGACTGACTTCAGTTTAAGTCCCACTTCTGTCTTTATAGACTATGTGGCATTGGGTAAGACTAGCTGTTGAAGCCCCAGTTTCTTCAGCTGTAAAATGGATATAAAAATAGCAATGCCTACCACATAGGGGTTTTAAATGCATGAAATAATGAACACTAACTGTCTTTCACAGTGCCTGACAATTGCCTACTAAATGTTAGGTATTACCATCACCACCACCACCACTATGACCACCACCACCATCATCATCACCATCATTATCAGTTGGTGAAACTGAAGTTGATTCCTTCTCCTTTTCCAGTATTTTGAGCTCTAGAAGTATCACATTCCTCCGCCAGGGTCTTGGTCTTAAGTCCATTCCTAGTGCTATTGCTTAATCTGTTCTCACCAGGGTGGAAGATGATGCATATGCTTTAAATATATATGATCAAGTCTTGTCATTTTTTGCAGCTATACAGGAGTAATTTTTCTTTCTTTGATGATTTCATCATTATATCAGTCGGAAAAGGAGAAAAGAGACGTTAGGTATTTCCCCACACTGAATCATCTTCCCATAATTTCAATTCTGGGAAACTCTAATTGATAATAAGCACAAAGCACCTAGTTCAAATGAAGAATGAGCTGGACCTTATCTTTCCTAATAATTTACAAAAGCATAGTATGTCCTTTCCCTTAGTTGACTTCAATTTTAGCAAGTTCTTTGGTATAAGGAACTGTGCATTTGGATGGTGCCTTCGGGCTTAGGACATATACACTCAACAACAGTTAAGAGAAGTGGGAGAGTAAGATGTGCCAGAACCTGGAGGCCAAGGAAGGTTTCAATAACTCTAAAAGTAGGAAATTCAATTCATATTCTCTACGACAAAATAGCACAGAAAAGACTGAATTAAAAAAGGATTAAGGCTTGAATAATTGTTTTCACAAATCCTGGAAGCGATTTGGCCCTCCGTTAGTGGAAAAACAGAAGAAGCAAGCAACCCTTTTTGCCAGGAAAATGTTGTAATACCAGAATAAGTAATACAAGATTGTAAGATAGTGTAAAAAAAGGGGGGGAAGATTTATATTTAACAGCAAGGCTAATGGGTAATTTCTAGCTTCAGTTATATTCAGCTAAAAATTAGCCACACAATCAAATGAAAACCATTAATACTAAGAACTCAAGCAAACAAAACAAAGCCTTTGTCCAGTAGTGACTCCCTACTATGGTACCAGTAATACCAACGAGAATAATAACCATTTATTGCATTTCTGCCGAGGGCCATTGCATTAAGCTATATACTTTACATATTTCATTTAATCTGCATAATAATGTTGCAAATTTGGTATTATTATCTTCCTTTTACAAGTTAGGAAACGGGTAGAAAAAAAATGAAAGAGATCGCAGAGCTTTTGTGACATTATAGAGATTCAAACCACGGCCTGCCTAAGTCAAAGCCCATGTTTTTTCCACACTGACTGAACAGCACCAAGCTAGCTTGCCTGTGGATTTCAAGGCTGAACTGATTCAGCTTTAACTCAAGGAGTTTGTAATCTATTAGAATATACGTAAACAAAAATGAAATAAAAACTGAAGACTATAATATGAAGCAGAATGTGATATATACCACAATGGAGGAAAAAATTAAAGTGATATAGGAGGACACGGAATGGAGGATTATTTCTGACTGGAGCAGGGGACATTTTGACTGTCAATTCAGTAGGCAGGGACTGGGGAAGAAACACCTGGATGAAGGTAAGGCATAAACAAAACGGCATGCTACAGACTGTGATAACAGAATGGATAAGAAGTAGGTTTGGAGTCTGGAGGTAGGCAAGCGGAAACAAGAAATGCTGCTGAATAGGTTGATTAAATATTCACTGCTTGAGGGTATAAATGATATTGAGCATGAAATGGATTCTTCAGGAAATGGTAAATCACTAAACGTTTTTGACCAGGACAGAGCTGTATTTCCTAAGTCAGAGACATGCAGGGATGGTTAAAGAGAAAGGAAGGAATAGAGGGAAAAAAGGAAACCAGTTAATGTTCACTGAAGAACGTTATGAAGAAACAATGATAAGTAGGATCTGCTTCATCCCCATTCACTCACTCATCCAGCAGCACTCACTCAGCATCCATCTAGTCCGTGTTAGGAACTAAGATAAAGGACATCCAAGACTGTGGTGCGGGAAGACCCAGAACTCACCTCCTCCCATGAACACACCAAATCTATACCTATATACAGAGCAATTTCTCCTGAAGATCTGAGGGCTGATTGAATAGCCCCCAAAAAAGGAAATTGCAGGCCAATATCCCTGATGAATATAGATGTAAAAATCCTCAATAAAATAGTAGTAAAACAAATTCAAAAGTACATTAAAAGGATCAGATACCATGATAAAGTGGGATTTATTCCAGGGATGCAAGAATGGTTCAACATCTGCAAATCAATCAGTGTGCTACACCACATTAAAGAGACAAAGGATGATGATCTCAATAGATGCTGAAAAAGCATTTGACAAAATTTGGCATCCATTTATGATAAAAACTCTCAACAAAGTAGATATAGAAGGAATGTACCTCATCATAATGACAATGTCATATATGACAAACCCACAGCTAACATCACATTCAATGGTGAACTGAAAGCTTTCACCTTAAGATAAGGAGTAAGACAAAACTGCCCACTGTACCATTTGTATTCAAAATAGTATTGGAAGTCCTAGCCAGAGTAATTAGGCAAGAAAAAGTAATAAAAAGTATCCAAATTGGACAGAAGTAAAACTGTCACTATTTGCAGATGACATGATACAATATATAGAAAACTCTAAAGACTCCACCAAAAACCTATTAGAACTAATAAATAAATTCAGTAAAGTGTCAGGGTACAAAATAATATGCAGAAATCAATTGTGTTTCGATACGCTGACAACAAACTACCAGGGAAATTAAGAAAACAATCCCATTTACAACTGCATCAAAAAGAACAAAATACCTAGGAATACATTTAACTAAGGAGGTGAAAGACCTGGACACTGAAAACTGTTAGACACTGATGAAAGAAATTAAAGACAACACAAATAAATGTAGGGTTATTCCATACTCATGGACTGGAAGAATTAATATTATTAAAATGTCCATACTACCCTATTCAATCTACAGAGTCCACAAAATCCCCATCAAAATACCAATGGCATTTTTCAAAGAACTAGAAAAAATAATCCTAAAATTTGTATGGAACCACAGAAGTCCCCAAATAGTCAAAGCAATCTTGAAGGAAAACAAACGAACAAAAACAAAAAACAAACAAAAACAAAGCTGGAGGTGTCATGCTCCCTGATTTCAAACTATACTACAAAGCTATAGCAATCAAAACAGTATGGTACTGGCACAAAAAGAGACATAGATCAATGGAATAGAATAGAGAGCCCAGAAATAAACCTACACATTAGATGGCCAATTAATATACAACAAAGGAGGAAAGAATATACAGTGGGGAAAAGGCAGTCTCTTCAATAAACAGTATTGAGGAAACTGGACAGCCACATGCAAAAGAATGACACTGGACCAGTATCTTACAACACATACAAAAATAAATCAATAAACAGTATTTAGGAAACTGGACAGCCACATGCAAAAGAAGGACACTGGACCAGTATCTTATACCACATACAAAAATAAAATCAAGATAGACTAAAGACTCAAATGTAAACTTGAAACTATAAAACTCCTAGAATAAAATAATAGGCAGTAAACTCTTGAACATTGGTCTTAATAATATTTTTTTGGGCCAGTTTCCTCAGGCAAGAGCAACAAAAGCTAAAACAAGCACATGGGACTATATCAAATTAAAAGCGTTTGCACAGTGAAGGAAACTATCAACAAAACAAAAAGACAACCTACTGAATGGGAGAAGATATATGCAAATCATATAACTAACAAGGGGTTAATATCCAAAGTGTATAAAGAACATACACAATTTAATATAAAAAAAAAAAAAACAAACAACCTGATTAAAAAATGGACAGAGGACTTGGATAGATATTTTCCCAAAGAAGACATACAGAGGGCAACAGGCACATGAGAAGATGCTCAACATTAGTAGTCACCAGGGAAATTCAAATCAAAACAATGAGGTACGACCTCACACCTGTCAGAATAGCTATTACCAAAAGAGATAAGAAAGAACAAGTGTTGGCCAGGATATGGAAGAAAGGGAACCCTTGAACACTGTTGGTGGGAATGTAAATTAGTGCAGACACTATGGAAACGAGCATGGAAATTCCTCAAAAAATTAAGAATAGAACTCCTTTATAATCCAGCAACTCCACCTCTGGGTATTTATCTGAAGAAAATGAAAACACCAATTCAAAGAGATATATGCACCCCTATGTTCACTGCAACATTATTTACAGTAGCCAAGATATGGGTGCAACCCAAGTGTCCATACATAGATGAATGGATAAAGAAGATGTGGTGTATATATACAAAGGAATATTACTACTCAGCCACAAAAAAGAATGAAATCATGACATCTGTGACAACACAGATGGACCTAGAAAGTATTATGCTAAGTGAGATAAACCAGAGAATGACAAATAGTGATGATTTCACTTACATGTGGAATCTAAAAAACAAAACAGAAACAGATTCATAGATACAGGAAACAAACTGTTGATTGCCATAGGGGGAGGGGTGGAAGGGTTGAGGGTTGGGTGAAATAGGTGAAGATGATTAGAAGGTACAAACTTGCAGCTATAAAATAAATAAATCATTGGGATGCAATGTATAGCACAGGGAACACTGTCAATAATATTGTAATAACTTTGTGTGGTGACAAATGTAAGCAACTAGATTTATCATGGGGATTACTTTGTAGTGTATATTGAATCACTATGATGTACACCTGAAATAAAGAGGATATTGTATGTCGATTGCACTTCATTAAAAAAAAAAAGGAAAAAAGAACTAAGATGAAGAGTGAAGAAACTGAAGGACTCATGCCCAAGGGGAGAGATTAAACAATCAAGCAGATAAAGAAGTGTGAAAGACATTTCATGTAAAGCAAATAGCAGTATACAGTCTTAGAAGCATGTTTACCTGGGAGTATCTGAAAAATTACAGGTGGTTCGTTAAAGTTGGTACCTAGAGTGTGAGTAGAGGAATTGCAAAAGATGAAGAAAGAGAGGCAGGCAGCTGCCAGGTCCTGAAGGGGTTTCCTTTAATAGAAGACAAGTAAAATCACTGAAGGAGTCTGAGGAAAGGAAAGGACCTGGGGACAGTAGTAACTATCAGATTCCTGATGCAGGGGCACTGAGAAGAGAAAACTGAAATGCTGGGAGACAGAATCCGCAGGGTTTGTCAACTGACAATATGTGGGCATTGGGAGAAAAGTCTGTTTTGCCGTGAAGATTAACGGGGAGAACAGGTGGGGTAGGGTAAAATAGGAAATGAAGGCCTGAGGGCGACAGGAATAGTCTCACAGGGTGAGGTACACTTGTATGTAAACATTCAAAACCACTCAGTTGCATGTAGGGCATCAAATAATTTTTGGAGGTCAACAGGAGTCGAGATCACACTTCAACTTTGAAACTTCCAAAGTGACTTTGCTGTAGTAATTTGGGTAGTTTGGACAAGCAGGGAGGGGATAGGGATATACCAATTATATGCAAACACAGATGAGCATTTTAAATAACAAAAAATGAGAGCTACATGTTTGTGGAAGAGAAGGAAAACTACAAGGAAAATACCAGAGAAGTGCTCTGCATCTCAGTGCAGCTGATGCACACTTCCTAGCTTTTGGGCAAGACCAGACTTCTCTTTATTACCAAGGTTTTTAGTGTGATATTTTAATGATGCTTAAATTGCCTTAGAATTCTTTTAGAACAGGAAACAGTGATGCGGTTCATTTGAAAACTATTAAAACATTTGTTCCAATAAAATGAATGCCTTGGGGTGCCTGGGTGGCTCAGTCGTTAAGCGTCTGCCTTCGGCTCAGGTCACGATCCCAGGGTCCTGGGATCGAGCCCCGCATCGGGCTCCCTGCTCCACAGGAAGCCTGCTTCTCCCTCTCCCACTCCCCCTGCTTGTGTTCCCTCTCTCACTGTGTCTCTCTCTGTCAAATAAATAAATAAAATCTTTAAAAAAAAAAAAAAATGAATGCCTAATCCTACTCATTAAAATACATAAATATATAAATCTGGTTCTATTTTTTGGCCATATCCTCTTTCGATTCAATCAATTATTTTGTAGCACTATGCTTTCAAGGTTCTCAGAAAACTGTAAAACATTTTTCTGGTTTGAAGTAAGTAATTCAAATGTCATTCACACTGAATATCCTCATTTCCAGAACTTTTCTGTATGTCCAGTGCTCTGCTGCATGTGAGGAGCAAGACATGTACCTGTTACAAGGGAGTGTGACCTGCCTCAGTGACAAGTTCCCAGCCTCCTTAACGACAAGATGTTTTTGCATCTAGATTGACCCAGATTCCACATGTACTGTCCACTGAAGCAGCTCCACTCTGAAGAAGTAACATTTTATCTTTTTTCATTGCCTTAGGGCATTAATACATTGGTATGGGCTCCTCCTCTTCTCCTGAATTTTAAAAATTTCATAATCACACACGTGTATAATAGGCTCCTTAATAGTCAAGTTTCCTCATCTGTAATATGAGGAGAAAGAAAGCCCCTACATAATAGGATTCTTTTTAATAACGTGTTGGTAAAAACTCTGGGACTAAGCATTTAGCACACACTAGGGTTAGAGAAGCACTCCCAAGTGACCATGGAAGGATTGGTGTGTCAGAAATGTCTTGAATGAATCTGCCCACTCACTCATTTGTACTGTCTTAGAGAATCCTTATTGAGGACCTGCTTAAAAAAAGGAACGACAGTCATAAGGGAAACAAAGAGACACTTTATCAATAGCTCAGAAAGCTTCCCCTCAAATCCCAATATACCTGAAAGTGTTGGTGGCTGGACTGGACAATGCAGCCAGGCCAAAAAGTCTATGTAAGGCCATTCTATCAGGCCCTCCTCCAAATCAGAAAAAGTCCAGACATTACTTCCATTTTAAGGAACTAGGTTGCCATGTCCCCTTAATAAAGTATTTCACTTTAACTAAGGAATATTCGTATCTTGTTAATTATGGAATAATAAAATCCTAAAACAAAAAATGCAAATGGACCTTTTGCTCCCCCGACTCTGAAGGCACTTTAGAGTATACTTCCTAGTAACTAACAATACCTGTTCAGCAACTTCAGAAGATCCACCATATTTCCAAACATTTTCTTAGGCCTTTAGTTTTTCTTATTTATCAGAGATTAGTTTTTAGAAAATATGTTAGTTCAGTCAACAGCGACTTGTTGAACACTATGTGCCGAAGACCATGCCAGCACTGGTGTAAAATATTTTTCTTCTTTTCTCACTCATTTTTTGGCATAGTGATTTCACGGAGACAGATCTTTACATAACGTCAGGAAATTATCTCAATTCTTCACAATTCACAATGAAATTCACAATTTCATGATGAGACCAATATGGAATACCTTAATCTATGTCTCTCAAGTTGGGATTCCTATATCCACATTAATACTCCAGGGATGGCCTAGAGAATTGCTAAAGCCATGAAAAAACGTGGCATACTCTTTTATGATATTTTATGTGGATAGATATTTTATGGAGATCATATACAAATATTTTTAAATTAATACAAACACAAATGTTTTATGGAGTAGCAATGAAACTTTAAAATAGAAGAGCTTAAACAAATGTTGAGCTTATGTTGGCAATTAATGGGTCTCTCTCAGACGACTTGGGTATATGTTCCAACTTTTCTATATCGAAGAAAGTAAACTCTTTTGGTAAAAATGTTTGAATTACACACCACATTAAAATATGTGTTAGAAGCAAATCTGCTTGACTGCTGAACTATATATTTAATAAATAATTAATGTACTCTGGCATGATAATTCTAGAGGAGTTAATTGCCATGATTACCAACAATTTTGTCAAAATATCATTTATAAAAATTACAGATTGAGAAAGCAGCTTCCTCACAGTCTATTTCTCCAGGAATAGCTGCCAGGATGATGGAAGAAAATACCAGTCAAACTTTTTTCAATCACCATGATCTATCACTGCTAAAGAGCAGTCTAGGGGGATTTCACTGACCTCTTGAAGAATCACCCTAGCTGACTATTCAATCATCCATCTTTCATCGCTTATGTCTTACATTATAATCTAGAACAGTGGCAAGTAAACATCCCTTTTCTTCACCCTGTCACTGTTCTCCATTTGCAAGTACAGTAGTAAAGATATTCAGACAGCACAGGGGCGCCTGGGTGGCTCAGTCGGTTAAGCGACTGCCTTCGGCTCGGGTCATGATCCTGGAGTCCCGGGATCGAGTCCCGCGTCGGGCTCCCTGCTCAGCGGGGAGTCTGCTTCTCCCTCTGACCCTCCTCCCTCTCATGCTCTCTGTCTCTCATTCTCTCTCTCAGATAAATAAATAAAAAAAAATCTTTAAAAAAAAAAAAAGATATTCAGACAGCACAATTAAAACTTAAGAGTCTCTCCAGTATCATGACTTAAGCCCCTAACCTAACATTGAAACAGCTCTTGAGGGTCTGCTCCAAAAGCGTTATTGGAAGAATTTTTTCTTCATTAACAAGTAATGGCAATCTCACAAAACTCAGTCCAACATGGAACTATTTATGAAGTTAGCAAGACCTTGATATAAAAACTGATATTCTTGGCATTAGCAATAGTAATGACCAGTCGTTCTTTTTCTTTCCCCAGTTTTATTGAGATATAACTGACAAATGAAGTTGTGTATGTTTGAAGTATACAAGATAATGATGAATCACTCTTATTTAGAAATATAGATATAAAAGTCCTAAAACACTGAGCAAGCCAAATCCACCAACAGTCAAGTTGAATTTGCCCAGGGTTCCAATGATGGTTAAAATGAGAAAATCTCTTAGTGTAAATCACCACATTAAGTGTATAATGGATAAAAATCATAGACTTATATGAGTGGATGCAGACAACTATTTAATAAAATTCACAATCCACTTATGAACCAACTTCCTATCACAGAGAATAAGAACTATCTGAACCTGATTAAAAATATGAGGGGGGGAGGGGATATAGCAAACATCATTACTAAAGAAAAAAACTTTAAAAGCATTTATGGTAGAATCAGGAATAATACAAGAATGTCCCATCACTAATAACATTATAATGCATTTTTTAGCCAGCTCAGTAAGAAATGAAAAAAAAAAAGAAATATAAAGTATAATGGTTGAATAAATATCATATACCAAGTAAATAAACAAAACTATCAATATGCACCCATGACAGGATTTTCTACATAGTAAATCCCAAAGAGTCTACATATTATTAAAATTAAAACTAATTTAAAAGATTGCTGGATATAAGATAATACGCTCAAGTGAATTACATTTCTATACTCAAGCTGGAAACAAAGTTGTAAAATAAAATTTTTTAGATTTATAATTTAAGATAAATACAAACAAAAAAATAAGGTTCTTAGAAATAAATTTATCACAAAATGTATAAGAACTTTTTGGAAAAGACATTTTTGAACTTTACTGAGAGATATCCAAGAAGACTTAAATAAATGGTGAGTATCTAACAAATCATTCTATTTTACATCTTCTAGCTAGTGCTCTTTCCTTTAATTTCAGCTTAAATATGTTTCTCAGATAATCCTTTCCAGAAGAGCATTTATGTACAAAGTAGGTTCTTTTGCTGTTTCTATTTCAGTCCACTGTTCATTTCCTTAACATTGATTAGAAATAGCTATTATTTTTATTTCCCATGTTGAAATATAAGTTGTACCATGAGGACCATGTGTCTATCTTTTGACCAGTTTACATCCCCAGTGCTTACACCATGTGGGAATTTGATAATTGTTTGTAGAATGGATGAATGATTTTAGAAAAGTGAAATATTAGTAATGAATGTAGGCTTGTTTCCCTACTGCCTTTCCAATGATTATTTCTTTACACTTTTAAATACCACATGAAATTAAAATGAGCCTGTACCTAACCCTAAAGTAATATTATCACCAAATTTTTTAACAAAACAATACAATTTGAGAATAATAGCTATTCTTTCTTAAAAATATCTTCATTGTTTTCTTTTTAAAATGGCTTCTCTATTATTTCCTTTTTTGGAAAAAAAAATCAACCATTCAATCTATTTATTCAAATGCTAAAAATTTCTCTTCCTCATCAGAAAAGCTGGGAAATTATCATTTCGAAAAGTTCTTGAAAATAATATACCTAAATAAAAAGATTTAGATTGCCACTCCATCAGAAGACAATAGAAAATTCAAAAATCCAATTCTAATCTGACAGCTACGTCTTCTTAACAAGTATTAATTAAATTGCAGGGGAGAGATAAGAGGGCTCTTAACAATAAAATTATATTATTTTCTGATTCGTGAGAGAGGTAAGATGTGTCTGGAGAAATCAGATGCCTTATTATACAATGCTGCTCAGGCATACATATGATTACTAAGTAGTACCTTTTTTATATACTTTATAATACACACATTTCTTAAAAAGTAGAAACCTTTCTCCCTGAAACCCACTGGCAATTTTGTTATCCAAATGTAACATGTTCAGGAAAACACAATGCATTTTTTAAAAATGTCAATTTGAGTCATAAACACCCACAAATGTAGTTGACACATCACCTTTCAAGTCAACATCTCCAGCACCACTAACATCCCTCACATAAAGAATATGATTTCCTGTAACATTGGAGGCAACAAAGCCAATTATTTAAAGGGTTCTATTTTTTAAAAAAATGTAGTGGTTTCCTTCGAACCTTCTGCACAACAGAGGCATAATAGATACATATTGGACTAAAGAGGATTCATTGCTTTCTAGGTGTTTCCATGAGTCTTGTTCATATAAACCTTCTAAAAAGGTATGATGTGTCTCCTTAAAAATTAAAAAGAAAGTCAAGGTCTTTGACTCTTTAGATGTAATAATTTCCTGTGTTTGTTTCTGAAAAGCATAATCTAAGCTTAGAAAAGCAATATGCTATATTATCATTAGGTTTTACTGAGGTTAAAAGTTATTTCAAAGCAAAATCTAAACATGTCTTTTACAGGCCTTTATAGGCTCTACAATTTTCTGCCAAGAGAGACTTTTATTTTATTCACTGTTTAACCAAACAATATCTCACTTGTAAAGCAAGCATTATTTTTCCCATTTTACCAACCAGAAAAAAAGTAAGGCTTTTGAGGTCTCAGTGACTTTTTTTGTAACTTCTTCCTAGAACCTAGGTTCTATAACTTGTGATCCAACCCCCAACATACTAAACTCCAAAATGGGCCAGGGAACTTCAGAGCATGAAAAAACAGCTCAAGAGCCACACACAGGAACATCCATTAATATGTAACGCTTTTTTTTTAATTGATATATAACATTATATTAGTTTCAGGTGTACAACATAATGATTCAATATTTGTACGTAGAGCAAAGTGATCACACCACAATAATAAGTCTGGCTAACATCCATCAGCATTCATAGTTACGTATTTTTTTTCTTGTGATGAGAACTTTTAAGATCTACTCTCTTAGCAACTTTCAAATATATAATACAGTACCAACTATAGTTACTGTGCTGAACATTACAACCCCGTGACTTATTTACTTTATAACTGGAAGTTTGTATCTCTGGACAACCTTATATTTAACTCTTATTCCATATTTTTAACTTATTTGCATGGTTTATAATACAGGTAAAATATATGAATTTAGTAGTATAACTTGATAATTCGTGAATTTAAAATGTACATCTAGTGGGTGGTAGTGCTCAGAAATATTTAAGTGATAGAAGCATGTGATCAAAAAGTCTAGTGACTACATGTTATCTTTGCTGAAGTACCGTTACATTACACTTTTATTCAAGTGAATTCTCTTGATGTTTCCTTCAGACATTCATCTCTTTTCCATCTGAATTCCTACCAAACCTAAAACCTCTATTAGATATGACCTTTCCTCTTTGACCCAATCAACCAAATTACCACTCATAAAAAACAGCTCTTACAACATATTCTAAAACAGGGCTAGCCAAGAGAACTTTCTGTGATGACAGAAATGTTCGATTCTGGCTGTCCAGAATAGTAGTAATAGCCATATATAACTACTGAAATATAGTTAGTTCAACAGAGGAACTGAATTTTAAATTGCATTTAATTTTAACTAATCCAAATGTAAATGAGAATAGCCACATGTGACTAATGGATACTATCCCGTACAGCCCAGCTCTGGAAAGCTATGATTAATATAACTGGAATAGCAAATATGCTCAAGTATATAAGTTAGATGTTCTCTCCCACAAAGGTATCCTTTAATAATGCTCCTGTTTTCCTAAAAAGCCTCTCATATTGTTGAATATTTTCTGAATTACTTCTAAAGAACATGATAATAATTTGGAAGAAATATTAACTTGAAACAAACTCAGTTAATGGTACTTTTGGAAATATAGATTCACTAATAGTCCACTAATGGAATTGGTTTTTTTTTTTGAAGATGACAACACAATAATTATTTCTAGGAAATGACTCATAATTCAAGTGCTTTATTATCATTACAAATAAGTATTTTAAAGTCTACTTTTAAAAACACTGCAAATAGACAAAAAGAGTAATGACTGGAGATAGACTAGTCCCATCATACATAAAGTACATTCTAAAACCTCCATTATTGAAACAGTATGGTTGTGGTGCTTAACCAACAGGCAGATCAAAGGAACATACAAAAAGGCCTAAAATAGGTGCAAATGAAAACAAAAACTTTCAAAGGTAGTGTCCTTCACAGGTAGCATCACAAATTCCTGGGGAAGACATGAATATTCAATAGATAGTTTTGGCACAACTGGATAGTTATCTAGAACAGAAGATAACTGAATCTACACCTCACATTCATAACCAGAATCAATTCCAATGGCTCAAAGATTCAAATATAAAAAAAGAAAACCATAGAAGTTAATAGAAGAAACATGAGACAGTTCTTTTATTATCCTGAATTAGGGAAGGACTTTGTCACATATACTTAAAATTAAAATCCTTTAGAAAAAGATAGATAAATTTGACTTCATAAAAACTCAACATTTCTGCATAACAAAAATCACTATAAAGAAAATAACAATACAAACGATCAAAAAAAAAAAAAAAAACACAAAACACACACACACACAAAAAACCCAAATAATATTCCCTAATAAGAATCTTCTAAAAATCAAGGAAAGCCCAAGAATTAACAGAGAAAATCTAATGATCAAAAAACAGAGAATCAGGGGCGCCTGGGTGGCTCAGTCGTTAAGCGTCTGCCTTCGGCTCAGGTCATGACCCCAGGGTCCTGGGATCAAGCCCCACATCAGGCTCCCTGCTCAGCGGAAAGCCTGTTTCTCCCTCTCCCACTCCCCCTGCTTGTGTTCCTGCTCTCCCTATCTCTCTCTCTGTCAAATAAATAAATAAAATCTTAAAAAAAAATAGAGAATCATAAAAAAAGAAATCAAATTTTATGTAAATTAAATAAAATGTAATAAATTTAATACAATTAAACATACAAAAATTCTTAACACTGCTCATCATAATAGAAATGCAGATTAAAACTACTACTCTTCACTTATCAGATGGGAGCATTCTAGTTGAACACTGACAAGCCTAGGGTGGAGGGTACAGGTGTAAACAGGCAATCAAAAACATCCTGGTGAGAATGTAAATAGCTCTCCCGGTAGAAAGCAATTTGGTGGTAATAATAATAACAACATCAACAATAACAACAACAGCCAATTCTTTTAACCCTTCCTTTGTGCCAGGCACTATTCTAAGCACCTTATATACGTTAACACATTTGGCCCTATGAGCTAGGTACTGTTATTTCTATTCTACAAACTAGTAAACTCAAGGACAAGAAGTTAGCTCACTTGCCCAAGGTTCCACATTTAGTAAGGAAATATCAAAACTGAATAGCCTCTGATTCAGCAATTTAACTTGCAGGTATTTATTCTATAGATCTACTGGTACATTTACGAAATAATATTTGTATGAGGTTATTCACAGAAGCACTGTTTATAGCAGCAAAAGATTAGAAGTAAACAGGCACTGGTAGCAGTCAGATTAAATCAATCCTGATACATCCATACAATGGAATACCATGTGGCTGTAAAAGGCCAGTGACTGTAATGCTGTCCAAGATATTATATTATATTCATAAAGCAAGGTGCTGAAAACTTTATAGCATATTACTACATTCATTAAAAAAAGGGAAATCAGGATGTATATTTGTATTTGTTGTACATCCCTGAAGAAACATGGAAGGCCAGAAAGTGACTAACAACAGCATGCCCCTGTAATGTGTGTGGTGGGAGTTGGGGTTACCAAGGATATGGGGATGGGAAGAAGACTTTTCATTAAATGTGAGTTTTAAAATTTATAAATTTTGAACCATGTGAAGGTATTACCTATTCAAATAAATCATTTTAGGTTTTTTTTAAAAAACAACATGCTAAGTTCTTATGTTAGAGATCAAAAATATACATGTTTTTGGGAGAAGTGAAATATTGAAGTTTCCTATGTCATCTAAATGAGTACTGATGGTTGGAGGTAATATCTGTAGGGACATATCACGTAAGGATTCAAAAGTAAGGCACAGAAATAGGGAATCTGGGCTCCTTTTTCCTGATTTTTGAACTGTGTGAATATACAAACTCTTCCAATGAAAAGGGACTGTTAGATGACTCAAAAGAAATGTTGAGGATGCATGTGAGTGGAAAAAGGTGATACTTCTACACTAATATATTACTTAATTCATTTAATTATTAATTCTAATATTATTTAATATTAGAAAACTCCACATTCATACATACATGTGATCTTAAATGTGTATAACTAAGTTAATCTAAATGTTATAACTAAAAATTTGACATTGGAGGGGCACCTGGATGGCTCAGATGGTTAAGCGTCTGCCTTCGGCTCGGGTCATGATCCCAGGGTCCTGGGATCGAGCCCCGCCTCAGGCTCCCTGCTCAGCTGAGAGTCTGCTTCTCCCTCTCCTTCTTCTGCTCCCCCTGCTTGTGCTCTCTCACTCTCTCTGCCAAATAAATAAATAAAATCTTAAAAAAATAAAAATAAAAATAAAAATTTGACATTGCACAAAAACTTCATCTTTTCGTGAGGGATCTTCATTGGGAAACTTGTTTGGGGGGTTCATATTTGCATTTCTACACGTGATTATGATGACCATATCTGGTGTGTGTGCACGCCCTTTCTGCATCCTCATTTATGGACTCTCCATAACGTGTCTAGCATTTTCCTGGTGCAAGGTCTGCGCCAGCTCTTTAAATACATGAAAGATTTGTTTTGAACGCATTTCTCTGTCCTCTTTCTTACTCATTTTAAATTAAAAGCTTCTAGATCAGAGGGTCTCCTGGCAGGGCAGAACCTCTGGAAGTTCATATATTTTGAAAAATGCCCCATTGATTCTGAACTCTTACCCCTTCCCAGGCCACACTGCTATTGAGAACCACTGACACACACTGAGGAAGAAATTGTGCCTCCTTAATTCATTTCACACCCTCTTTTTACTGAGAGATAAGCAAAGCAGGTCAATTTACTCTAAAATTAATACCATGAAAACTGCCAGTTCACGGTGACAGAATATTTCAAAATCACCACTAATGTTCTGCAGCAGGAATGGCAAATAGAATTTATCACACATGCAAACTCTAATTTATTGATATTAGTTATCTGAAGCATGTTGATAAGCATCTTTTCACATGCTGCCCTGGAATACAGTTTTATATCTAATCTAATCTAATTGGAATAAGTTTATAGCACCCTTTCTGGAGTCCTGCTTCAACAACTCCAACATGTGCAATATTGAGCCAGTTAACTTTACGCCTCAGTTTTCACATTTGTAAAATGAGGAAGTAATAGTACCTACCTCACTGTATTGTGTGAAACATAACTGAGATAACCCATATACAGCACTTAGAAGCAAAGAAAGTGCTTAAGAAATGTTAGCTATTACCATCATCATCATTTAATTTTAGCATTACATTCTGACCTGGTAAAATAAAATTCTCTAATAATTCCTTATAAGAAGAAAAAAAGAATTTCAACTTTCTGAGATCATCAACAACTCTATATGTTCCAAAGTGTTTTCAAGTTGAAATTTCTAATGTGATTTTTTGGAGGGGATAAAAGGAGAAAGCACTAAACTCTTAAAATTCCTTTGTTTTGATTTTAGTAGGAAATAATTGTTATTTGTCTTCAAATTTTCTGGGCTTCTGACCCACCATCAGAAAAAAAAAAATAGTATTTACAAGAGACCGGGGTGTGCAGTGCCAGGTTATAGGTCTGGCTCTGCTGGTTAACTAGCTGTATAACTGTGGACAAATCACTTAACCCCTCTTATCAAAATCTCCATGATGACCACATTGGTTTATGCCATCATCATCTTCCTATTGCACTGGACTCAGCAGGTCTTCTTGTTTCCCATGCGGGAAAAAGAGTGAGGTCTGAAAGCAACTGCAAGTTCTTCCATTTCCCTTTCTCTTCCTGAACAATTTAGTCCTGAAATTTATGTGGTGGGGCAGAGCAAAGCTGGTGTCCATGCCGGTGGAGGAAGGGAAGCAAGATGACCCCTGCAAAAAGTGGTCTGGAATGGGAAGTAACAGCCCAAGCAGGGTGAAGAGGGTGCCTTATTGTGGGGGAAGGGGTGGCTGGCATGGGGAAACAGAATCGTAGAGTGTAAAGATGCTCTTGCCTGGGTGTGGCCCAGCATAGGGTGCAAAATCCCATGTGGAGTGAGGTACTTAGGAAAGATGACAAGACCTATGTTAAGACTGGTTACAAACAGAGGATTGATCAAAGAGGTAGATATATGAAGGATAATGGGAACCTGTTTTTCATTGTCAGAAAGGGAACTACAAGTAAGGAAAGAAAGAAAACTAGTGTGAACCCTTACGATACTGAATTTGAACTGGAGACATTGGTATGAATTCTGTTTTTAATATAAAATTGGACAAATAAATATAAATAAAAATATGTGTGTGTCTGATCACACATAAATAGATTCCCTATCTCTATCCACTCAGGTCTTGGAATTACTGATACCTCAATAGCAACAAACATATCTAATGCCAAGATACTGTATTCCTTTTTTTAAAAAAAGATCTTATTTCTTTATTTGAGAGAGAGCGAAAGCGAGAGAGATCACAGTGGGAGTGGGAGAGGGAGAAGCAGGCTCCCCGCTGAACAGAGAGCCCGAAGCAGGGCTCCATCCTAGGACCCCGAGATCATGACCTGAGCCCAAGGCAGACACTTAACTGACTGAGCCACCCAGGTGCCCCTACTGCCAAGATACTGTATTCTAAATATAATTTTTTCTACTAAAAGTAACTAGGGACTCAACACTCAAAGAACAAATGATCCAATCAAGAAATGGGCAAAAGACAAGAACAGACATTTTTCCAAAGAAGACATCCAAATGGCCAACAGACACATGAAAGAGTGCTCAACATCACTCAGCATCAGGGAAATCCAAATCAAAACCTCCATGAGATACTACCTCACGCCAGTCAAAATGGCTAAAATTAACAAGTCAGGAAACAACAGATGTTGGCGGGGATGTGGAGAAAGGGGAACCCTCCTACACTGTTGGTGGGAATGCAAGCTGGTGCAGCCACTCTGGAAAACAGTATGGAGGTTCCTCAAAAAGTTGAAAATAGAGCTGCCCTACGACCCAGCAATTGCACTACTGGGTATTTACCCCAAAGATACAAATGTAGGGATCCAAAGGGGTACGTGCACCCCAATGTTTATAGCAGCAATGTCCACAATAGCCAAACTATGGAAAGAGCCAAGATGTCCATCAACAGATGAATGGATAAAGAAGATGTGGTATATATATATATATATATATATATATATATATATATATATATATATACACACAATGGAATATTATGCAGCCATCAAAAGGAATGAAATCTTGCCATTTGCAACAATGTGGATGGAACTAGAGGGTATTATGCTGAGTGAAATAAGTCAATCAGAGAAAGACATGTATCATATGATCTCACTGATATGAGGAATTCTTAATCTCAGGAAACAAACTGAGGGTTGCTGGAGTGGTGGGGGGTGGGAGGCATGGGGTGGCTGGGTGACAGACATTGGGGAGGGTATGTGCTATGGTGAGCGCTGTGAATTGTGTAAGACTGTTGAATCATAGAACTGTACCTCTGAAACAAATAATACATTATATGTTAAAAAAAAAAGAAGATAGTAGGAAGGGAGAAATGAAGGGGGGTAAATCGGTGGGGGAGATGAACCATGAGAGACTATGGACTCTGAGAAACAAACTGAGGGTTCTAGAGGGGAGGGGGGTGGGGGGATAGGTTAGCCTAGTGATGGGTATTAAAGAGGGCACGCACTGAATGGAGCCCTGGGTGTTATACGCAAACAATGAATCATGGAACACTACATCAAAAACAAATGATGTAATGTATGGTGATTAACATAATAAAAAAAAAGTAACTAGGGCTTGTTAGAAAAAGGACTGAGGACAAGAAAAGTATAAGAAGAGCCTGGAATATTTTGTTGTATGAGAAAGAATGATGGGAGCATGTCAAAAGGGAAAAAAAACAGCTTGAAGACTGCCTTATTAGCCAAACTGGGGGCAATTTGCATATCAAAATACACAGTGATAGTAACGGACTTACTGACTAACATAGAAAACCACAACCACACACACACAACACACATACACAAATCAACTGGAAGTTTAAAGTGTGATAACGAATGGTACGATTATATAGTCTCAAAGTAGCTCTGCACAAAGTGTTTATTACCTACAAAGGGAAAGGAGTGATTTTACAGTGGAGAAGCTGGGCAGATATCACCTTCATCAACTGATCGAAGAGAACATTGTCATTAATGGGCCAAATAAAAATCCTGTGCTACCTGACAGAGATCAATGAAAAGATCACAGCATCACTTCAGCAATATCCCTGTCTAAGATTGATAATTTAAATCTAACCATAAGGAAAAACCAAACCAGTTGGTATTGGAGGTATTCTGCACGATAACTAGCCTCTAAAATGTAATGGTCATGAAAGTCAAGGAAAGATGAAAGACCTGTTACAGACTGAAGAAGACAAGTAACTAAATGCTGTCAATAACATTACAGAACCCTGGCAAAATCTGAATGGGGTCTGAGCATTAGATGAAAGTCATGTTCCCATGATAATTTCCTGATACTCCTAGTTGTATTATGGCTATGTAGGAGAGTGTCCTTGTTTGTAAGAAACATGCACCATCAAGGAGTCCTGAGTATAAGGATTGCAATTTACTTTCCAGTGGCTCAAGGCAGGGTGGGGGGTGGGGAGATTTTTGAGCTGTACTTACAACTTTTCTATAAGTCAATTCAAGATTTAAAAAATACCAAACTTACAAGCACACAACATTTCGCATCACAAGTCTTCCCTGCTTGGAACTTGTCAGTGGCTCCCCACAGCAACTAGAATAAAACCCAAGACCTACGTGTTTTTATCCTGTTTGCTCGGTCCTCATCCCCAGCCTCCACCCCTTCGTTTTCTATATTCCAGCTACACTAGCTGTGACTAAGCTCCTGGAACGTGCAGAGCTCGCTTTGCATGGATTCTTCTTAGAACACTTGTGTCCGGATCTTGGAATGATTGCCCCTTATCAGCATTCACCTGTTCTCTCAATGTTACCTTTTCAGAAAGACCTTCTCTTCCCTTCCTGGTATTCTCTATCACATCGCCCAGGTTCAGTCCCTTCATAATTTATTAAATTATTTAATTTAATTTAAATTTACTATTATTAAATTTATTTAATTTGGTTATCAAATTATCATAGTCATTTATTATTTTTTCCTTTTTTTCAGTATCCTCCAACTAGACTGCAATCACCTTTAAGGATAGGGGCTTTGTCGGTCTCCATCCCTGCAATTTCCCCACAGCCAAGTGTCTGGAGAGGGAAGCAGCTAATAACTCTTGGCTGACTGACAACCTAGGCTTTGATTTTCTCATCTACAAAATGGGAATAAACTACTACCGAACTTGTAGTATTATACATTGAATAATATATGCAAATGATTAGCACAGTGCCCAGCACACAACAGGTACTAAATAGATGCAAAATATGCATAGACAATGGAAAGCACTAGTTTGGGTCTAGAAACTCTTTGAAAGTTGAATGGTGCTTTGATAGGGTATCTCTCCCTAAACTTACTGCCCTATTGACCATGATTTAATAGAGAGAAAATGCTTCCTTTCCAAAGCCTAGAAATATAACAAATCAAAATGCACTTAATTTAGCAATCCAGCACTGTGCTGGAAGAAAAACTACTGGTTCTATTCTTCATGGGAATATAATTTTTTTTATTTTTAGTAGTGCTATTTAAATGATTCATACTTTAAATAACATGTTTTATGGTACCATTATATCTTCCCTAACATATTATTCTTTTATACTTTCTTCCTCTAACTTACCAAAATTTTTACGGACACAAGCTCTAGATTTATAAACATTAATTCATCTTCAAAAAAAATTTCTTCAAAGTAAGCATTATTTCTGCATGTTCATGGATAAAGAATAATTAATGTCTGATTAAGGTCACAAGTTAAGTAAAAGTGAATCAGAGCCCTCTCCAGGCTTCAGACTCCCAGTGTGTTATTGCTCTAAGCATAATCAAATATTTATTGAGGGCCTAGGCCAGGCCGGGAGTGAAAGAGATATGTAAGACAGACCCTTAGGACACATTTCTTATTAACAAAAAGTCTAAATTAAAAGGAAATTGAATCTATTTTGAGTTTCTATATGGGACAGCTATTTAAACTATTATATCTATGGTGGGCAGAACTCCACAGACCAAACCACAAATCCACAAGGACACCGTTAAGTAGAATTTCTTAAATCCTGAGAAGACAGGACTGGAATTTTAAACCACTTCTTTCACTTATCCATTTGTTACTTTTTCTGTTGCAGTTAAGACAGTGGGGGGGAAAAATGTTCGGAGAGAAAGACAGGAGCTAACCATCTTCCTTTAGAAAATCATCTACAACAATGTTACACTGCCTCTGTTTTTCTAAGCCTTCCATTGTCTCCTCCCTCCTTCTACCCTCACCCACCACAAGCATACACAAGCCTCATTCATCAAGACTGTAGGTTTATGTGTTCTTTTTTTCAAATCAGTAAACATTAAGATGTAATACATTCCCTAAGCAAATTTCATAGGTAAAAATTTCTGGAAGTCATACAAGTTTCTCACTTCACCTTCAGATATCTCCTGACTAATTTTCTTGGTAACAGTTAATATGAGCCTGCCAGCGTTCAAATTTGTGTTCACAACAG
Source organism: Neomonachus schauinslandi (assembly GCF_002201575.2). Classification (NCBI taxonomy): domain Eukaryota; kingdom Metazoa; phylum Chordata; class Mammalia; order Carnivora; family Phocidae; genus Neomonachus; species Neomonachus schauinslandi. Next base: position 81,873,847 of record NC_058406.1, on the reverse strand, counting down.
ACATGCTAGTGTTTGTGGATTCAAAAAAAAAAAGTGACTAAAACATGGTTTTTCATCATAAATATGTTATAAAAAATGTGTTGATCTTTTAGTTGATTTGAAATACTTTAAGCTCTTTTTATTGATGTTTCTCACTTGTTCCATATTAGATTTGAAATGGCTTCAAAAGTTATACTCTACAACTAGCTTAAACCCTGTAAGTAAATAAAGGCATTAGTGCAGAGGGAAAATAAGAGTAGGGAAAAACATGGTTAAAGCCAGGGGTGAGGATGACACACAAAAGACACACTAACTTGCCAGACAGAACTGGATCTGAATTGGGGCTCTTAGTAGTCTAGTAACTAAAGTTAACAGTGGGTTGGATCAGGTATAAAACCTGATGTATATGCTAAAAAAAAAGCTAATGGCTCAGGAGAAATTAGATCCTATTGCTGATGCTGAGAGATAAATGAAACTTTTCTCAAGAGTCTTCATAAATGAAAAATAAAATGTAGTCAGCGCTGTTGATGCTTATCATAAAGGGATTTATGGTTCTCATTTTTAAAAAGTCCTTCATTATAAATCAATGGCATAATACCAAGTATAGTTTAGTTAAAATAATCCCATGGAGTCCAAAACACAACTTCTTGATTGTACAAATTCAGATACGTTTTAAAGTATCTATTCAATTACCTAGAGTGACTAGGTGGGGTCACTGGGAGCGGTCATTTTTCAGCCAAGCTAATTGCTGCCTTTTTTTTTTTTTTTCTTATTATATTTTTTTGACATTGTGAAGGTCCAAGAAGCAAAACTATAGCCACACTTAAACTTTGCTCTAGAAGAATAAAACATCCAACACACACTTCAAAGAAAGTTCTTCTAATATTGCTTATAAAAATATTTACAATCTAACATTAGTTAGGCACTGGACTAAGTTTTCAGATGCTGATTTACTAACACTGTAGGGAAGATATTCCCCACAACTGTTATAGTCGAGGAAACTGAGGCAAGGAAAACGTAAATAACTTGCCTAAAACTACAAAGGAGCACAGTGTTGTGGTTGAAATTACATGCAACTCTGCAATTGGGTTTGAGACCTTGTATGAAATACTTTTCAGGGACAGCTCTACATAAAAGTGCCAGGAGCATAAAAATAAATGTTAGAGGGGGAAAGTAATATGGTACAATTTCAGATGGAGATCCCAGACTCAACAGACTCCTATTCATAGGGTAGACATGATGTTTTACCATTGACTCAAATATCCACTAGCCTCCTTTACAAGTTTATGTAAATAGGAGTACTTGCCCCCCCCCC